>NC_084763.1:28103820-28403820 GCF_028858725.1 Colius striatus
AAGTCTGGGTTTATAACTCTATTGAAGTAGCATCACTGTATTAAGCAGATGTACTGACACTATGGGTAATATCCAGCAAATGGATACAGGGCATATTCTTCAAGACCCTAATAATGTGCTACAGATGCAAATATCCCAGATGGCTCAGCTTGCAAGTATCAAAAAATCAATTTTTAAAATAAATCTTATTTTGCACTCAAGGCCATGCTTTTGTAGTTTGTTTTTTATTTTAGCCAAATTTTGAAATATTTTCTTAATATATAAATGGTCAATTTAATTCTGCTCATTTCATCCCCTTATTTAGGTTTAGAGACATCATGCCAAGCCAATGTACCTATAAAAAACCCACCTTTTCCCCATTCTGGAAGACATGGGAAATAATTTCTGAAGTATATATTATGCTCAGTAACTTGAAGCACACAGGATGGATGCTGTTTCCATCCATCTCTGCATTCCAGTAGTATTCAGACAATTGTTAAATAATTAGGCCTAAAGACAATAATGCAAGCTAATAATAGCAACACACTCCTCCCTTAAACCTACAGGTTTTAAGGTGCATTTCTAGAGGCATCAATTCAAATTATGCAAGCTTTTTCTTTTTGTAAGGAATGGGTGTTTTCAGGTGAAAGGAGGCAGATGCTGTACACTCGTATCAGTATGGCAGTTAAGATCTGGAATCACTGTCTTAGATGCAGAATTCTATTTCAGTTTCTTATAGCCAGTTACTTTTACCTCCAATGGGAATTTCAAAGTTTGTGTTGGTTGGGTTTTTTTTTAAATCACGATCTTGGAGAGACAAGGTATTATTAATAAGTGATAGAAAAACTTTTGATTTCTAAAATTCATGTGTTACAAGCCACGAGTTTCTGAAGTGGTAACATCTTCAGTGTTTTCTATGATGCACATTTATACTCCAATATCACCTACCACATTTGTGAGACCAGATCCACACAAAACTAAGTACTAAAAAACACTAGAAAATAAATCAAATTTGAAGTAGCAATGTGGTATTATTTTAAACTTCAACTACCCTCTCCATAAGACTCCTCCCTTTAATTTATGATGGTAAAACATACAGAGCCTGTTTAGGCTAGGAAAATTACTTGTTGGTAACAACAGCCACAAGATGATCATTGTCCTCTCAACATGTATGGAGAATGTGTGGTCAGTTGCTTAAAGAGAGCATTTGGGAGGGAAAAAAAAAAAGCTATGTACATTATAATTCTGTAATAATCTGAAGGCTCTTAAGGTCTTTCAGTACTTGAGTGGGCTCTTACACCAAACATACAAGTACCCTTCTCACCTTCAGAAGCAGTAATTCACAGGGTACACACCAGGAGATGGCGCTGACAACAGATGTTGAAGAATCAGCCACAGGTGAAAAGATGCTGTTTTTAGAAAACAGCTCTGCGTTCAGGTTCAACTCTTCCCGTTTAAAACGTCCAGACAATTCCTTCTTTATGAGCACCAGACACATGAAAATCTGAAAGTGTTGAAACACATGCCCCTAGAGAGCGTCTTTTTGCCCTCTCTGCAGGAGGCATCTAAGGAGGCATCTCTCCCTAGTAAAGGGAAACTATGAGAACCCACTGCTGCCTCTCCTCACTGTTCCTCCCACCTCACTCAGCTGCCATATTCTTTGAATGACGGCCTTAATACTCTTCCCCTTTTGTCCCTGCAGAGCTTTCTTTCAGGCTACAGCAGATGCCTACCACACCAGAAGGAGCAACTGAATGAAGGTGGAGAGCAGGTCTGCCTAATTCAGTAGTATTAGAACGAAATGAACACTATGCAGCTCAGGTTCTTGGATGCCTGATGTTTCAGTTGATGCATCACTTCTGTTACAGGTTGGAAGAGGAACCATACTTTCCTTCAGCTCAGACAATACTTACTAAATGGATAATGAATGTACCATTCTAACTTTTAATTATTTTCTTATTCAAAACAAACTACTGGAAAACACCACTTTTTTCCTTTTTTTACTCTTTTTTTTTTTCTTTCTTTCTTACATGTCATTCAGTCTCTCATGAAATCAAGAGTGTTAGCTGGATGACAGAGAAATATACACTGCTGAGTTACTACAACAATAATTTTACACCATCTGAAAAAAAAAAAAGAGCTGTACAACAACTTTCCAGACATCAAACTTCTTACATTAACGATGACAGACCACTATTGATTCTGATGTTGTGCAATTACCAAACTCCATTCACTTGTCAAAGAAAAAAAAAATTCAAGTTAATCATCTGCAGATTACATTCTCCTGGTTTTCTTCATTCATTGTTCTCACAGTGAACATATCCATTAAAAAGTAAAGAATTCCTTTTATTCTCAACACAATTCTAAAGATACCATAAAGCAAAAAAAACCAGGGAAGGGTGAAAACTACAGTAGTCATTAACATACACTTACGTGCACTACAGAAAATAGCATCCTTAACTTCTATTTTTACCATAACAGGGAAGTGGGAGACCATTACTAAAACAAAACAGTTACTTAAAATTCATCCTAAAGCCTAGTCAAATCATACAGTCCAGCCATCCACCAAATATTCTTTAGCATTTTAATGAGAAATCATGTGAATTTTTGTAATCAATGAAAACACTTCTGGGTTTTCTGGAGAAGCCAGCAGTGCTATAGAGTTCACCACATCAATTACCACAGTCTTAAAAGAGTTATTTACCCAGCTCAGAGCAGCAATCTGACTCTGCCCAGCTACTGAATGCACCAGTCTACTTCAAGACAGAGATTATTACAAGAAAAACAGTGGGAAATTAAATATGAAAACTACGCATTTCTATGGAAACGAAAGTTTTCTTTTGGCTACGTGTACAATCCCTATTATGGAGGAATACCAAACTATAGAGAATCTGCATTTTGAAGTAGAGGATGCAGAGAGAAGATTCAGTCCTTTATAAGCTTCTCAAAGAAATGCACTAGGGTTTGCACGAGGATCCTTTTGGTTTCTGTATCTGTAAGTCAGCCAGACTCCCAGAATCTGAGAACAAAAAACAAAGATGATATTAAGCAGAGAGTCTCCACTCCATCTTCCATCAGTTTTACAAAACCTGTTTTAAACATAAAACCCTAACAATTTTCAGTACACAAACTTAGGTTTTTTAACTATTGCTCAAAATGTGCAACCACACATCATCCTTCTTTATCAGCAAAAAAGAATGCTCATACCTAAACCAGCAAGAATGACAAAACAAAAAAAGCCAAAACTTTATCTGCAATAAATGTAAAATATTTCTCATAGGCATGTCTAGCATTAAATATTCTTTCCCCTCCCTAAATGGTATTCATAAACCTCCTCCTAATTGTTCCATTTTACAGTTACCACTTAACTATAAGAATGTTTTTCTAGTACATTTTCAAATCCTGTTGTTCCCTCCAACTACCTCTCCCCTTCCCCGCAACTTCACTTTTTTAGTAGAGAAAATGAGGGCAGATGCCAGAGTGATTCTGTTTAAGTTGCTGTACTATCTACAGACCTTCTGAAAACTGCCCGAAGCAGCAGGAAGAATATTTTCACATGGTCTACTAGGGAGTTACAAAACACCTGCTTTGAGGGCTTTTATTCACTGATCAATAAAGCAAGTCTAGGTATCACCTGGATACTAAAGCAAAGAGTCAAAGACCTTTTTAAGCTGGTGTTTAAATTACAATTCACTCATCATGAAACTGTATCTCTGCAATAGAGGAGGCACAAAAAATCCCCTAAAAACCCAAACCCAAAAACCCCCAAAGACAGTGTGTGTGTGACTTGGAGGAAGCAGGAAGAACAAAGGAACAAGGTAAAACAACACCACCCTTTTTATTACTTTTGGAGAATGCTAAACCTGAATAGTAACTTTCTGCAAAACTTAAAACTTTACAGCACCACACTTTAATGTGGTACCTAGCTGTGGCTTATAGTCTAAATAACATAAAGTTGCAAGAGTGCTCAGTATTGAATAAAGACAAGCCCTCCTTTTGACAGGCTTAAGCAAGATGATATTCTGAAAAAATTTGACCTACTTCATTATTGGACCCTTGAGATAGTACTGAGAGTTCGTGTAATAAACTCCCTGAAATTAACCATTTCTCAAACCAAAGCCTTAAAAGTAGGGAAAAATGCACTCAATTTTCTAACCTACTACTCACCTCTGTGAAACTGAAGAAGAGACCTATGCCTCCGACGTATCTCAGCACCATCCCAGAATATTCTTCCATTATTGGTGCACATGGTTGACACTGGTGACTTCTAAAACAATCCTGTAGCAGACACAGACCATTGCACTCCATTTTCTGATGACATTTCATTGATTGAAAGCATCTAGTCAGCTCTATAGAAGACTGTCAGCCATAGACAATAGCAGTTTTTAAAGACTCCAAAAAAGCAAGTATATGTATGATGCTGGAGTACAACCTTTGCAGAGTGCTCTGTGATTACGTTTCCAGTGAGTTAACTAAAGAGTTTAGTATCAATGTAATAACTACCTCATATATTAAAAATAAACTCTCCAGCAATTATGAAGAGAGTTGTAGACATCTGAACAAACACAATTGAGTTTTAAGTTTTTTCATCCTTGAACTTACAGAGAAGCAGGTTTCATTTGGATCAAAAACTCTGAATCCACAACAATTCAGATTTCTCTCAATATCTGTCCTCGCGCTGTCAGTGTTATTCCATCCCACCTCTAGCAGGTGACTCTGGAAGGCAAAAGCAAATACACATTAATTGAACTGGTTTGCATTTCATTGGAAAACAATATATTAGGCCAAGTTAATGATTTCCTAACTAAAACCTTCAGATCCTGAAGTCCAATAAGATAATATATTATTAAAGAATGACCTGAATGTTCAAATGGCTTGTGTAGCTAATGAAACAGCAGCATTCAGCACCAGTACACTCGTATAATTAATTTTCTTTAGTAATAATTAATTTTCTTCATTTCTTTTTCTTAAACCCAATAAAAGCACTAACAAAGGAACATGCAACTAATCTACCTGACTGCTCAGACTTGAAACAAAAAGTGTGCTTACATGTAGGAAGCTGATTATTTAGCCATTGTACCCTTGTCTGCTTCTTTTGCATACAAATTAGTATCCACACCTCATGTTGGCTTCTACACTTAGGGACATCTCTATTCCTAATGTTGTTACAACCTTCTCAGTTACACAAGAACAATTCAGTAGCTTTATCATCTTTACATTATGATTACTGATTTCATGAGTTTATCTGGAATTACTGAATACATAACATAGTAAAAATATCATGCTGCGACATTTGTGACTAAATATACTGAGGACAAACAAAACTATATTAAAAAAAATCTTAAAAATAAAAAGACAGCTGAAAGTAATGTTAGAACCCAGTAGTATTTCTTTCTGGCTACCACAGCCAAGCACTGCCTAAAGTCTAGTCCTTATTTAAAATGGATAATGCCAATTTTCTTAAAATATGCTTGCCCTATTTTGTGGAAAACTATATATCATAGAATCATTGAATGGTAAGGTTGGATGGGACCTTTAGAGATCATTATTAAAAATATGCATATGTACATATATTTTTACAGCATATGCTATAGATTAACTGGTAAGTCAAGAAACTTTTCTTACCTGCTGTTCCTTGTTTAGTGCCAAACAGGCACAGGAGACAGAAAACTGGACAATAAAGTCTAGCAAAAGAATAATCATGTACTGAAAGTAGTAGTTAAGGATACGTTGTCAAATTAATCTTGTTTTTATAACACATATGCCTAATGGTATTCCTCATTTAATTGCATAACAATAGGTCATTTAAAATAAAATCATTATAAAGTATGTTCTGACTAAAGGTGGAAAAAATGACCTAAATCGTGTTCCCAGAACTCAATCACCATATATTTTCATATAATCATAGAATGGTAGGGGTTGGAAGGGACCTTTAGAGATCACCTAGTCCAACCTCCATGCAGAGGCAGGTTCACCTAGATCAGGTCACATAGGAACATGGCCAGACAGGTCTCAAAGACCTCCAAGGAAGGAGATTCCACACCCTCCCTGGGCAGCCTGTGCCAGGGCTCCATCACCCTCACAGCAAAATAGTTTTTTCTTATATTTAAATGGAACTTTTTGTGTTCCAGTTTCATCCCATTACCCCTTGTCCTGTTACTAGATACCGTAGAAAAAATGGATGCCCCAACCTCCTTTTTCTCTTTTCGGCTTCTACTACACATAGCTGGTACTTCCGGGTTAGATGTTTCTTGCCTAGCAAGAGAACATGAGCAGAGAAATCAATATAAGGAGCTTTAAGAGAGAAAAATCTACAGCTAATTTCTTCAGCTTTAGAGACTCACGTTGTCATGCCAAGATGCTCGACTTCAGTAAAGAAAATACTTTTTTGGGCATTGCATATTTTGAATTTTTTCTCCAATGACATAGTCTTGCAATTAATTACAAAAGATAATTTCAGCCTATTTTTTTTCTTAAAGTGAAAGTTGTTTTTGGAACACAGGCTCACATACTTTGGGACTATGGCATCTGAAAACAGTATACACCAAAAAGAACAAACTTTGATACTAATGATCACATTTTGAAAGTCAGACGCTGTCTTCACAATTTGGCTGCTCTGTTTGAAAGCAGATACTTGGCTCATGCAATTACACAGCGTATAAATTGGTGGTCACTGCTCATTCGTAGACCACAACCAGAAAAATAAAAATTTTACCTGATGAATCTCTTTCCTCATCCAAACAGACTGATTTTGTCATGCAAGGCAGCACCACAGACTGCTTACACAGCGTCAGTAAGCATAAGAAGGCAAAGCACACCGAGAAGGTGGGTGCTCATTTCTAGTCTGGATTTGCAACTCAAGACTAGATATGAAACTAAAGTGCTGCTTGACATCCTGTAGTACTTACAATGCACTCCCCTGCCAGTTACAACCAGCTTACTATCTGGAAGTATCACCTTTCTCTACTGTTAAACATTAACAATTCACATAGAGCTCAGTGTAGGGTGAAACACACAGTAAGAAGCATCTGTGATACAGTGACCCACCACAAAAACTCTCAATTTTTTTTTTTTAAGAGGCTACATTAATACTTCTGTTTTCAGAGCACAAACAAGGGAGAAAAAAGGGAAGCTAGAATGAAGTTTAAGAGGAAGGATGCCTAGTTTAGACTGCACTTGACCAAAATAAGATTGTGAATTTCTGTTCTGTTTCCGAAGCACCTCCTCATCAGTCTCAGTTGACATGGCTTGAACCAAGCTGCAATCCATGTAATAGATCAGAAGGATACAAAGAATAGCAATACTTGATGATGTTTCACTGCACCAATCAGTCCAACTAAGGCAATAAAGAAAAGGAAGACTCCTACTGCAATCACCACTCCGACGACTCTGAAACTAGAGATGAGGCCGAAGCCGATTCCCCATGCCGCAATTCCAATCAGCAGCAGGCTTACCAGCTGGAAGGAAGAAAAAACAAAATGTTAGTCTGCATATTAGAAGAGGCTCAACATAAACACAGCTACATTCTGTACATTAAAGTTGCTATTCTAAAACTACAATTTTTCTTTCCAGTGCACACAGAAGTAGTACAACTCGTAACAAATCAGTCTTCCATCAGAGAGAGAACTTCAGTTCCAGACGTTTTAAGGCACACATACTCTTCAATTCATCACCTTTAATTCACAGAACGCAAGAGGAAAACTCAAGATGTTTTCTGAACCAGAGGAAGTGTACTTCAAGGAAATAAGATATATGGCTCCACAGTTCCTAACGTGTAAAAAAAGTACATTTTTCCAAAATCTACTGTAATCAGGAATACAGCTGTATTAATTCATTAGAAAAGCTTCTACATAGTTGATAATATAACACAACTGTTAACAAGGACACACGAAAATACTTTGTATCTCAAGGACTTAACGTAGTAAAACAATAAAGGTTCCCTGTCTCCACTACATATTTCTTCAAGAACACAGCTCTGCTGTTAAGGCAATTCTACCTCAATGCCCAAAACACTCATATGCTGTTTCCTTCCTTTTAAACATGGTATTCAGTGAAGGCAGGCTGAATCTATCCCAGTTAGTTTACTGGGATTTATTGTTTATATGGGCAGGAAGCTCCAGCCTTTCCTGTTTCCTTTCCATGCCAAAAACACAGAACAAACAAACAAAAAAAAATTCCAACATGAAAAGCTGCAGAGAAATCTGTACTGAGGTACAGCAGGAGGGAAGCTGCACACAAAGCCATCCCAGATGCTCAGTATTCAAGATGCCCAACACTCTCTTTTTTGAAACCCACTTAGACCTATGTATCACATACCACCCATTATACTCTCTGTTAAATAACACCATTTCAAAATGCAAGTTTTAGCTTTCCAAAACCCTGACCTCACCAAAAGTACTAAGAAGTTGGATGATTATTACACACCATCCCTCTCAAGGAAAAAAATGCACAAACAAAAACCACCTCAACAACAAAACAGTAAGCACTTGGTTTAGTCTAACTACTTGGCTTTCTTTGACAACAACTACAGAGCAAGCACTTACACTTGTTCACCAGTTTCCATTCAGACAAAAACACATCTCATGATATTTTACTGCTTATCTGGAGGGAGCGGGAAGGGAAGATATTCCAGCTTACCTGTTCAGTCTCCTTACCCTACAGAAGGGCATTTTTGTTGTTTTTTCCACCTTCTACAAGGCTGACCTATGCAGTGCTGCTTTTGAAACATGGAATCTACGATAACATCAAGCAAGCTAGTAAAATAAGTAGCGATGCCCATCGAAATCAAAACACAGTGGGTGTTTTTTCATGTGTTCACACAGGAACACTCTGAAAAAAACTTTTTTACCAAAAGTCCGTATTCTACAGAAGAAATTTAAGACAGTCTGCAAGAAAAAGAAAATCTTTTTCATACCTACATATCTCTCTCTCATCGCACAAAGCTACAAAAGGTAAGCCTTAATCACCAGGCCAAGATCTTGTGAATCTAAATTACAGAGAGGAGGAAGAAAAATAAGAGACCTAAACAAAATTTGTGCCTAAAGCACCTACAGGATCAAGGTGGTGTATGAGCTCCACGGTACCAGTTACTTCCTCCTGCTCTCATCTTGACTTCCATTATTCTGATGATACCTACATGAAATTCATTTTTCTGACAGTAACAGTTATTACCATGATTCTGGAACCAAAAGCTTTTCTTGTAAAAGCAGACACATACCAAATCTAGAACTGCTACAGTTTGCAAGCAGGGAAAAAACTCTCTCTGGCTTTTAAAGCCATATTGACTCCCAGATGTTCAGCAATGAGGTGACTGGCTTTGAAAAATAAAACAACATAAATGAGTTTAGTTTCTGATTATAGTTTTAGAGTCATCAGTCTCATTTTCAAGCTTTACCTCCACGGTACCAAAGCTATATTTTCTCTTCTTTCACATGATAAGAGTTGTCCATTGTCCAATTCATTAATCTGGAAATCCAGTATGATCACAGATCCATGCTATTGGGCTCGGGTTGGCAAGCTATGTGAAAACACTGTATCCAGACATAACTGTCCAGGCAGACATAACTTGGATCAAAATAACTGTCAGCTACTCCAATTTGGGCCACTGGAAAATCATGGGAAACTGACTTTGTATTTTGAAACTGAAATGGAGACTGCAAAAGTTTACAAAGCATTCCAGAAACAAATTTAGTAAGTTTCTGACTCCGTCTGTTGACTGGAACATGAAATTATGGTTATCCCTTAATTTTCTGGTTTGGATTTGACTATCTGAATGTTGAAAAATAATACTACATATCTATATAGTTTCAGATCATTTTATAGTGCCAGAATATGAAAACTAAACACTAAACTAAACAGGTAAAATAACTTAAGCTGTTTTGGGAAGAGGTTTTACAAGTCTGTAGAACATTTCAACGCTCATGGTGCTTGGCACTGTTTGGCCACTAGAAATCACTACTTGACAGTGCTTATTCTAGTGCTTTGAAACAAAAGGATGTAGATGCAATATTTCTAAAAGTGAAGCTGCTTAAGAATTTCTAGTAAAATGTACCTGAAACAAAATTCCTTAGTGACCCTAGCTACTTTGGAATAAGTAATTTGTACATTCTAAACATACAAGCTTTTTTTTCTTATTAAAACGTTAACTATTTCTGTTTTTAAAAGACAAAAAAAAAGAGAAAAAGGACTCTACAGAGCTTCTGAATGTCACATTTTACTTTTACTGAAACCATATTTCACAGCACCAGAACTCCCACCAAAAAAATAGTGTCACCCTTGGAAGACTGAAGTACCACATGAAACTCCATTTCACCTACATGAGTAAAATTCAAGTATTTCCTTGATAAGCCTACCAGGAATGCATGATATCACAGACCAGTTTTCAGTGATTAGGACTGATCCTGTTTCCCACAGGAACCTCCTTAGGAAGTTGAAAAGGCGTGAATTGGAGAAATAGGCTGAAGGACACCCAGCTGGACTGCTGAGTTTTAAGACTATTAAAAGATGGCTCAGCAACCAGCTGGTAACAGGAAAGGAGTACCACAAAGGCTGATACTGGGGCCACTATTATACAGAATCCCCATCAACAACCCGGGTAGTAGGTCAGAATGAATTCTTAGAAAATTTGTGGATGATGCTAAACAAGGAAGAGCGACTGACTCCCCAAATATTATTTAACTTAGGTAAGTCTTGACAAGTTTGAGGAATAAGCCAGCAGGAACCTCACAAAATGTAAAATTCCACTGCTGGGGTGCTTCAGTGGAGTCTGGGAACAGACTGGTTGAACAACAGTCTTACTGAGATAGACACTGGTTGCCAAGCTGAACATGAGCCAAGAGTCTGCTCTCATCACACATCAGGAAAGCCAAGAGGAGTGCAATCAAAGGAAACTCACTGCTGGTGAGACTTGAGCTCAAATACTGCATCCTATTTCAAGCCTCCCAGTTGAAAAGGAATTTGAGAACCCGGAAGGAGGCACCAAAATGGCATGGAGCCTCGAGGATGACATTTGAGAAACAGCTGGTGAAGCTGGGCTTCTGTGGTCTGACAAAAAGACAGCCTAGGCATAATCTAATAGCAACTGAAGCTGAGTTACAAAAACAATGGAGGCAAACTCTTCTCAGTATTAATGGACCACAAAACAAAAGGCAACAGCCACAAGTAATGGCTTATAAGTTTCAGACTGGACAGTAGAAAAAACATGTGCAAGGTAGTCTGATGCTGTATTTGAACAGGTGATAAGCTTTCTTCTCTGAGGCTTTCAAGACTCAGTAGACAAACCACTGCTGCAAATGAGTGTCATTCATAATTCCGCTCTGAGCAGGAGGCTGGACAGATGAGCCCCAGAAGTCCCTTGCAACCGACGCTCCCACACATCACAGCCAATTTTTCCACCATGGAAACTTTGGCACTCCCCACACCAAAAAAATCTAAGTTTTAACAGGCAGATAATCAACAAATTTAGTACTTACCAAGGACTCTTCTGTACCATTATTTATCATTCTGTACCTCATTAAATAGATACTACTCCTAAACCCTGTATCAACAAAACACCTTCTTACAAGCTGTAAGAAAGTCTCTCAACAAAAGAGCAATGAATGACTCTTCAGAAGTACTTACACAACTATTCACTGAAGGCATCTTTACACAGAAAGCCAACAGGCATTAAGAGCAAAAGAATTTATTACAAACTCAGACTGCAGCAATCTGTCCCACAGAGAGATGCTACAAGCATATTCTGTCCACAAACCAGAAAAGCAACACAAAGCCATGGAAGTCGGGGTTGGGAGGGAGGGAATAGTATTTTAAATTTAATATCCTCATTTACTGTGTACCATCTTTTCCAGCCATACAAACTCTAGCAACCTTATTTAAAAGGCATACATGCAAACACGGCCTTAATGTAATCCTATACATAAACTCATCAATTTGAAATTAAGTAAATGCTCTACCAGAACAAACCTATAGGTAGCACAAACCCTAAGTGAAGGTCAGTTGTTTTTACTATTAGACTGAGACTTTTTCTATGGAGTCAAAAGAAACAAATTAAGAAAATTAAGCATATTGCCAACAGACAAAATGTTACTCCAATGTCAATCTCTAAAAAAAAAAATTTAAGGACTGTGAATTGAAGATCAGTGCAATGAATCACACTCCAATTTAAGTGACTGCCATTAATTCCTTTCTATACATACAGATATACACACACACTCACCCCCCAGGGAATTTCAGAGATGTTTCAAGAAATGCCAACTTCTAGACAATAAAGAATTTCTTTGTCACATAGATGAAGTCATCACAAGTTTGATTGTCCTGTTCACTTCTAAAGATGACTAAAGCTTTAGTCTTTACAGAGCCTGTCAGGATTCCCTTTCCCCTTACTGTTGCATCATTTATTACTTCTTAAAAAAAAAACAAAAAACAAAAAAAAAACAAACCCCCCCCCCACAACACACCAAAAAAACCCAAAAAAACAAATCCGCAAAAAACTGCCCACCAACCAAAAACAAAACTCAATCTAATTTGCTCTGCTCTTTACATCCAAGTTCTGCTGCTCATTTCCCTCATTCCTGTACTGGAAAAAGGTATTTGTCTTCACACTTACCCCTACTGTACTTATCCACAAGCTAACAGTCAACATTACAAGAACAAGATTCTGACAAATTATTTCTCTAGACAACACCATTGAGAAACAATTGAAATGCCAAACTCAGTTCCTCCTTCCTTGAACAGCAACCCACAAGCAAATCATCTGTTTTGCCTAACTTTTCAGCATCTCAAGTAGCTTGGACTACTCACTAGGAAGGAAGTCACACGCAAGAGTTAGTGTTCCTGCTGTTTTGTTTTCTCGTAACTTCAGCCCAAAAAGGAGCTAGTAAAAACTGCATTTCACAACTTAAATTTCAAGAAATATAGCCTCACCATTCCTGAGTAAAGAGACTATATAGCATTTGCATCTGATTACACACATGATGAAACACATTCTCCCTAACCCCTCTCTCCACACACAAGCTTATATTCCACTTCTTTTAAGAGGGCTTTAAGGTTTAAACTTCAAATGATATCTATTTTTAAGGCAGAGATTTCTACCACCCTTCCCTTCACCTTGGCCAACTATTTCCACACAGACATAGAGAATCTAGAAGACAATTCTTCTGTTTCCCTGCACATAATGTAAAAATACTATGTTACAACAACAGGCAGTACATAGTATATATAACCTTTAGCAAACTCAAACTAAGCTAAATTGATTTCCATCATAGCTGTAAAAAAACTTTATCTCCTTACAGTACTACTTCAGCTTTACTGAAAGAAAGTTCTGGGTACCTGCAAAGAACTTCTAACAGAAAATAGAATGTTAGACCCTTAAGTGACCTGTTTACATGAGGAGTGATCAATAGTCTGGTTACTGAACAGCTTTGAGATGTATTATGTGGAACAAGCAATTTATGTGCAAGGCAGCATTCCTGTCTCTTATCATGAAAGCCCATTCTTTCATTTTGAAGGCCCAGTTCAGAGTTCTCCCTGTTATCAGCCAATCCTTAGGATCAAGCTGTTTTTGAACATGTAACAAGCTTCTTTCATGTTAAATTGGCAGTGAGACTTAACTCCTGTTCTATACTCCCCGGTCTTTGGAAATGCAAGCTTTCTGCTGTGGGCAAGAGCAACTTATGAAATGTTTACTTTTGCTTGCTTCTTTGTTCATTGTTTTTTAAGAAGTTGTGAAATATTTTCAGGAAGCTCAGTGATCCCACAGATCCTTCTTCCACACATGTATCTCCACCTAAAACAACAGTAGAAAGAAAATAACTAAAGATTTCAGCTACAAGGCTACTACAGCACATGAATAATCACGCTGGTTTAAAAGTGTCTACCTGCACCGTTAGGATGGATGAAAACATCAGTGTTATCAAAACACATAATGTTCCATACAGCTGCCTCCTGTGCCCTGTTGTTGTCCAGTTCTCTCACTAAACATGGTCTCCCTTCCTAGCTCCAAATGCTACATGCAAGGCATGTGAAAAAACAAAAACCCACTCATACCTGGTCTGTAGACCCAGTACATGTCTCAATCCTCAAATCACTGTCACTTTCGCTATAAACTGACACATAGTATAGTTGAGGGCATTCCCAAGCACTGACAAAAAGTCTTAACATATATATCTATTGTTTTGCTGTAGTCACTCTCCTGTGTTCCTGAGCACAGAAATTGCAGAAGCAGGTTCACCTAGATCAGGCCGCATAGGAACATGTCCAAGCAGACATAACCATCAGGATACTAGCAGGCAGGAATTAGAGAAACACAGTTCTTGCCTCATGTGCCAGTTTCTTTCACAGTGGTAAACGAACCTGTGATCTCTTCTTCAGTTCCATTTTGGTTTGTGTAAGGTCGTTTTCAGCTGTGTGACCAGTAAATAGCCTGCTGTTTGCAGTGCCTGGTGGTCTCTGGTCAGCATTTAGGGGTGCAGTGTCAAGACTTTGCCCTAGTCCCAGCCTGTGCTGGGCTGGTCTAATCATCTGAACTGGGTGCTCAGCAGATGGGACAGGTTGCCTTGGAGCCATTTCTTCTGTTCCTAAGGACATTTTGAAGGCGTCAGTATAAGCTGTGCTATCTGTAGTCTTGAGATGTAAATAAAACAGTGGTACAGGTATGCAACAGGGAAGGCTGATGTTGGTCCTGTCAATTTAGTCTGGGGTTTTTTTGGTTTTCTTTTCATTATCTTTTTTTGTGGCAGGGGGGTTGGACTGTACAATCTCTAAAGGTCCCTTCCAACGCCTACCATTCTATGATTCTACCTGGCTCTGTGTAGCCACTACAGCCATTAATAGAGAATGTGGAAAACAGTCACATTCTCCTTTCCCTAAAAAGTCCAGATGTTCACCTTGCTTCTAACACTGGGTTCCTGTATACCAACAGAAGGGAGATGGAGCTAGCACATCCACACAAAGATGTAACATGCTCACCCCTCTGTGTCAGTAATGATGCAACTAAGACGAACACTATTAAAAACAGTACCACACCAAACTCATACTATCCAAATCAGAGAACTTCTGTACTCATTTTTGTGTACTTCCATAATACAATAAAAGCCATTTTGATGGAGAGGATAGAAATGCACTAATTACACTTTCAAGAACTACTTCACCCAGAGAACATCAGGCAGCAACAGAAAAAAAAAAAAAAACCAACCCACAACACTCTTTCAAATACATTGCTTTGGAAAATGCCACAAAAGCCAGGACCATCTAGAAAACAAAGGCAGAGAAAAAAGTATTAAAAAGTTAATTATTTTGATAGAAGTAATTCTAGTGTTCAGAGAAAACATGGCTGCTCTTGGGGAATGAACTGTACTACTAAAAAATGCACACTTAATAGTAAAGTTTCCACATGTTTTATTTTAAAATCAAATCAAATGTAAGAAAAACTGAAAGGCTGCTTATCAAAACAAGGGCAAGATGTGTACATACTGACAAAAAAAAGCTCAAATTTGCTGCCGCTGCAGCAATAATTCAGTAGCTGCTTGACTAAAACTGTCCAAATGAACTGATTGTGCCTTTTCTTTAATTATTTAACCTAGTGGCCCTGCTACCGCTTCAATTTTACAATACTAGCAAGAGCTTAGGAATTTCTTTCCTCTCTGAAAATTTGGTTTGAAGTAAGACACCAACCATTCACATTTCAACACAACTACTCAAGACTTCCTTGTAAGGAACATTGACTATCTGAGAAAATCCTTATCAAGTTAAAGTGAGCAAATATTGGTGGAGTCAGGATCTGGAGCTCTCATTCTGGAAGATTAGGTGCCTTTAGTTATGTGTACATCCCTGAATTTGGCTGAACTATGTGGGACAGGTATTTTAAACAGTTTGTATGGGTTTGCCAGTCAAGGGGAAATGTAAATACGATTGATTGAATAAATAATGACACATTCCCAAAAGTGGTATTTTAAAGGTCCTTACATGCAGACAGTTCTCCCATGTAAGGCTGTATTCCAACAATACAAGTCATCATATACACACAGAGCCAACAAATGGTCTCTAATATTGTTCTCTGCTCTTCCAATACCCAAAGGAAGCTTATGAAGTCAGCAAGACTCAACATAGATACCAGAATTACTCATATAAAATAAACTTAAACATAGAATTAGGGCTTAAGGGCATTAGCTTAGTCCAGAGAAAAGCCTAAAGTCATCAGCAAAGAATGATAAGCGAGCAATTAGGTTAGTTGGTTTCTGGTTTCTTGCATTAAACCAGTAAGTGAATTCTTACTGCCAGGATATATATTTTTCTTGGTATACTACTGTAAGAAGTAAAACAAGATAGCATTAAAAAAATAATAATAATCAAGCTAAAAGATTCTGTTCTAAGAGTATTTTAAAGAAAGTGGAATATAAACTGTAACCCCCAATATACAGTTCTGAGGGTTAATTAATTCCAAACATAATATGGACATATCAATGGTAGCTAGAAAATCATTCAAGCAGTGTTACTTATCTGACTTTCTGTCCCTTCTTAACCCCACTACTCCTTTCCCATCAGTTATTACTGTTTAAAAAGATGATGATGATCCTGCTCTAGCTGTCTTCTGCATTTTTTTCATGATGGGAAAAAAATAAGCCCATCATTCACTGGGCTGTTGCAGCCCAAGTTTTGTATTGTCAGGGTTTTGTCTAACCAAGGAACAGAAAGCCCCAATTGGTAGATCAACTCCACCAGGCCAACTAAATACCTTAAATGTTCTTTCTGCAACTCACAATTTAAAAGTATTATTCTTGCCACTTGCCTGCAATTCATAGGGGACACAAGCAATAACAATTGGATATTCCAGTTACTATAATTCAAAGAAGTCATTCTTTTCCTTCAGCAAAAACGTGTGTTCTGCATAAGGCAGATGAAAGAATACAAAGTGACACCCACGAGGTAAATTCTACTGAAGGAGACACCAAAGCAAAATTAAGGTCATAGGTGCGTTGTACAGGTATCACAAACAGAACTACAGAGCACTGCAGACGTCCCAGGTTTGCTGAGGCCAAATATTCAAAAGAGCTACCAGATCTCTTACACCTAGTTAATATATAGTAGTAGGAATAAGTGATGGTGTCTTGAGAAAAGACACCTGGCTGTCCATATGACATCAAAATGAGATTTGTCTGTGTATTTTGTTAGGAAGATCCAGATTTTTTTTCACTCTTCTGTCATTCAAGAAACAACATTAACAAGTCTTGCACTGACCCTCCAGTTTACTGAAAAAGGAAATCGGGATGGGACAATTCACCCACTGGGATGGGTCAATCCCATGAAAACTTGGCCACGATGATCTTTCAAAGGCCCCTTCCAACCTGTGCTAATCTGTGACTCTAGCTTGGCATGACAGTCCACATACACTAAACTTACCACCAACTACAGATGCCAAGTGAGATGTTGACTACCTGCTCCCCTCTCTTCTGCCTGAGGGTATCATGGGCAACCTACAGCATCACAGGAATCCCAAGTGACTTTCACAGCAGGTAGGCTGGGCTCCCTAAGCACACTTCAGAGACTTTTTCAGAGACATATTCCACTCTGCTTGATCCTCCAAGGAAGCACATACAATGGCACAGCCAATCTTATATTAAAGGGTTTTGTTCCACTCTTCTCTGAGGGAACAAGGGTCATTGTATATAAGACAGAATAATAATGTAATAACAAACAACTCTAGCTTCAGCACAGGCACTTGTACACCCATTCATGCACCGTCCTGGTGATTACCGCCAGGTCCAGTAACCACCAGGTATGAGAACTGTTTGTTCTGATGAACAATGTTAGACCTGTTTGTCCTCCTGTCTTGCCTTCAGTTGAGATCAGGAAGCGCTTTCAGAAAACCGCCTGTAAGCACTGGCTGGCCCAAATTTCAGTCTGCTTAAAAGTTGTGCCTGAGCTCAGTGCTTGATATGAAACATTAGAGTATATACTACCTCTCCAGATGTGCTGTCAGAGGAAGTCAGTGCATGCACTCCTGTTTCTTGCCATTTTTGGGTTATTTTAATATAGATAATGAGGAAAACATCCATAAGTATGCCACTGTCATAGAGGTTACCGTTCTCTGTTGAAATCAGGTCCTCCAACTTGCTGGAACAAAACCAGGCACCTGCCAGCAAGTCTGTTATTTCAGTTTAGCATACTACATTTTTTTTTCTTCTCGCACATGTTCCCAGCGCCCAGCAGCAGGCAGACTTTACAACTGCCCGGTCTGTCCCCCGAGAGCATAGTTACGAAGGCGCTGGGGTCTTGTCACTCACCAAACTGTATTTATTTCGGTGCTACTCCTTAGCTGAGGAATAACAAAATAAACACTTCACAGTTCACGCCCGGGTTGGTGCAGCGACCTTTCCAGACAAGGAAAATGACACGGTCAGGCCGAGCCACGGGGCCGCCCCGCTTCCAGAGGGGCGCAGGCCGGTCCGGACCGCGGGCGAGGCGGGAGACAAGCACCTCCCCGGGCAAGCGGCGTTCGCCGCGCCGCCCGCCCCCCGCCGCCAGACCGCCCTGGATTTTGATCCCAGGCAGCCACGTCCCCGTGGTGACAATGCGCAGCCCGACCGGTACCACCTTCTCCCCGCTCGCAGCCGGAGGCCGCGGCCGAGACGACTCGGAGCCGCCGCAGTCCCTCAGCCCCTGCCCGCCGCGCGCAGGCCGCAGGGCTCCCCCCCCACCCCACCCCACCCCACCCCACCCCACCCGACCCGACCCGGCGGCGGAACCCGCCGGGCGAGGCAGGCCCCTCCGGAAAGCGCACGGCGACCACACACCGTGTAGAGCAGGTTGAGAGCGCAGAGGCAGTTCTTGGAGCAGGCGAAGCCGCCGCACACCATCGCGCCGCTGCTCCCGCCGCTGCCGCCGCCAAGAGAACCAGCCGGGTGCTGCGAGCGGGCGCGGCCGCAGCAGGTGAGCGGCGCTCGATCGCCGTCCGCCGCCGCCGCGACCGCTGATTGGCCGCTGCCAGGTGCAAAGGTAAAATGGGAAACAACAGGGGGCGGTGCGGCCTGGCCCCGCCCCGCTCGTCACCCGCTATCCGCCCGCCCGCCGCCGAGGGACGGGACGGTGCGCCGCGCTGGGCGTCGGGACCTGTTCCGCTCTTATGGGTGGCTTGTGCACTTACTTTTTTTTCCCCCCTCCCCGGGGTTATGAAAGTCTCTGCAGTCGTGCGCGCTTCGCTCCGTGACTGCAGGACGGTAGAACGCGCCCCGGGCGTCTGCAGGCGCCCAGCCCGGGTTAGGCTGCCGGTGCCCTGCCCGCGGGACAGGCTGCGGAAATGGAAACTCGCTGCGGCTTCACCTCAGGATGGCTGCAGGAGGGTTGGCAGCGCCCCGGCCATTTTGTTGTTTTGGGAAGGAGAGGTTCCTTCTGCCCTTGCAGGAATGGTGACACACGTTTGTGGTGGACGTATCCTCATCCTCTCAGTACTCTAAACGAAATATCCAGCGGTTGACTTTTCCAGAGCATTACAGAGTTTGGAGGGTTGTTACAAGTCTTACCTTATCTCCATGTTTGTTTCACCATTAAGAAATTTTACTTAGTTTTTAAGTCATGTTTCCATTGTGCCTCTTGTGACACTTTTACATGTGTGTATTTTTGTTAGTTTGAAAGGTAAATATTTTTACTTGAAGGCAGAATCCTTCATCTGTCAAGAATTTCCTACTAGTCAGAACCAAGCTTTTGTTACTGTTTTTAATAGGCTTGTGTGGTGTCTCGGTTGACTCCAAAGTCCTGTCCCCACAGCTGCCACGAGCTTGAATCTGCTGTATGATGCTTTATAGTAAATACCACAAAGCTAATAACCACCAGCTAGTTCAATGTGCACATGTGTTGCAGGCTTGGCGTCCAAGACGCTTTCTTATCTTCCTACTGGGCTTCACAAAGGGCTGTATGTTCCTCCCGTGGGATGTTTCTAAGTGTACATAGCACAGTAGTTTTACTTTGTCAGGGTTTGTTGCCAAAAAAAAATTTGTGATGGTCAGTTCCTAGTAAGCAGAGGAAGCTGCATCTGCTTTCTGATGAATTTGCAGCAATTCTTAATGGGAACTTGTCATCAAAACAATTTAAGAAGGAAATTCCAAAAGCATTTTGTTTTATGTAATTTGGCTGGCCTTCATCTGCTAAGGGAAGCCACAGCAGGCTAATCCTTGCCAGCAGTGAGACAGAAAGGCTGAACAGCAGCAGGCTCTGTCTTTCCTGTCTGTAGCTCACATTTTTTTTTCTTTTTTTTTTAATGGCTTATTTCCATGCTGTTTGATATTTTGTCAGACTTCTGCAATTAAATATAATACACTTTTTTTTTTTTTCTCATGCAATAACAAAGATTTGTTGCATTTTAACTGATGTATCTCTATCTCTCAGCTGCTAGCCAGGCAACAAATTAAAATTCTCCAATTCTTGTGACCACAAATTAAATATGAATGTTCAACAGCTGTTGAAGTTTTGTCTGTGTTTCTAAATTTGACAGACACAGGCTGCCCTTGATGCTGGAGTTTGTGAAGTGGCAGGATGTGTGAAAAATCTGTTGTGTTTTTTTTCCCCTTACTAATTAAACTGACTTGATGGTGTAGCTAATTTGGCCCATCGGGAATGCAGATTTACTGACTGGAGCTGCTGCCTTTAGTGGGTCGGACTTAAAATCTTTTGGGTTGAAGTCTGGCAGAGCCTGAGACCAGTATAAAGCCATTTGTTTCAGTACAGTTTTACCATCTGCTTTTAAATTTGCTGGTTTAGAAATTGTTTGATGCCTGCTTACTAGGAAAGAGTATCATGTACCCTTTCCTGAACTCAAGAAGCCATCAGCATATCAAATGTTTTGTTGGATTTTGTTGCAAATGCTCACTTCTGAAGTTACTGTGCCATTGTTCCTTTGCTTATAGTGTTGAATTATTCAGTATTATTGTCCACTGGCTGTCTTAGAAGACCTCTTTCACTATTAATTATTAAAAGGTGTACCTGCACTTTCTTAATTAATGCTGCTGTTTATTATTAAGGTACCCTGCTCCTACAGCCCTTTGTGCGTGGGAAGTACCTGTAACAGGGTTAGTTCTTCAGGTTCCAATAGGCATCTAACCATGACTAATGCAACTCCGTGTGTACCTGCCTCTAAACATAAACTCTGGGGCACAGGTCAGCTGGTATAAATAATCAAAGGCTCCAATTAAGTAAATAGAGCTGTGACAAATTAATGTTGCTGGGGTCTAATTCTCCTGCACTACCCCACACACCATCTTATTCTTTTCACAAGTTATAGTACAAACTTGGAATCACATAGTTTGGATTTAGAATACTATTTTTGCTGTTGCATTGTTTGGCTGTGCTGACTGCTGTAATTTCTGGTAGTGGTCAGGAGCACCTCTGTGCTCGTGTTGCACGTCAGGCTACAGAACTTAGCTTGTATCCTGGCTAGAACTAAACTGGGTTAATTCTTCTAAATGGATAATTACAAATTGTTAGTTAAATAGGCTCTCCTGCAGTTGGAGGGAAATCTTTCCTCCTCTGTAGGGAAAGCACAGATAGTATTTACTTGGGGTTTTTTTTTTAAGATTACTTAAAAAGCTGGGCCAAGTGAGGATCCTTGGTAATTGTCTTCTCACCCTTTGTCTCCAGAGGGGACAAATTGTGCACTCCCATCTGTTACATGAAGCCAGATCTGCCAGACATAACCAAGAGCAGGATATGTCTTTTCCTTTTTTCCCCTCGCTTTTTCTGATGCTTATTCTCTGCTTCCTTGTACAGTCTTTGACACCTTCTTTGGTGTCTTTCAATGGTACTGCTGGCAATGGGAGGAGCTATGAACAGCGTGAATTAGTCATTCTGTCATAGGAAGCTGCTGCGGGGGGGGGGGGGTGAGGGGAAAGAGTATGCTGGGCATTTGTGATGCTGCTGACGTGCACTTAAACAGTGTGAAAGTACAGAGGAGATACTCCTACAAGGAGAGAGGAGAATGAAAACATAGAGTTACTGGGGCTGGATGCCAGCATATTTCCGAGTCAGTAGAGCCGTTGGGGTAGTTTACTCTTCGTTTCCCTGTAAAGCTCACATCAGTTGGGGTTGTTTTATGGAGATTTTCCACATGGGGGTCTTCTGTTGAAACACTTGCATGCAAACTCAGATCTATTTCTGTAGGCTGTGATCCCACTGTACTGCTGCCAGTTTATGTTGTGATATGCCTGAAGTCTAAACATGTGTCTCATTTCCAAGACACGAATTTTAAATGTGGAGGTTCAAGTCTATACAAACTTCTATTAAAGTAGGTCCTATTGTCTTAAAATTAAGACAGTGTGACCTTTTGTCTTACTCTTTACTGTTACAGAGTGTAAGTGAAACTTTGTTTGCAGAAATTGATCTTTATCTCTATTTTTCTCAGGTTTACAATGAGCTATTGACAGCACTGTGAGTATTTCATTTCAGTCTTTGTCTTGGAAAGTCACTTCTCTTCCCCTGCTGTTTGTATAAAGTCCCTCATGCATATCGAAGTCAAGGAGGGGAAAAACAGAGTTAAAAAAAGCCAAGTGTTTCCAGCAGTAGGAATACCACATGCAATCTCTGTAGTTATTAAACTTAGACTTTAATTTGACTTTCTCATCTTAAATGTATAAGCACAATACTTGTGATGACAGGAAAAAGAAACGTCATGAGTCTAAATTGTACTAATTCCATCGCAAGCAATCAGGCGTGTTATAACCAATGCTCATTACATTAGCACTTCAAAGAAATTTGGAATGCACCTTGCACAATTTTCTTTTCTGGCTACATTTGACTTGGTATTTCTGGTTGTTTTCTTGGGTTTTTTAAAGTCTAGCATCAATCTTTTTGTTTCCTTTAAGACACTACAGGACAACTGCAAATGGCAGTGTTAAAAATAGTAATTGTATACTTGTTGCTATGATGATGCAGCATCATTGAGGGACTTTGTAATTTTCCTTTCATACATGGAAAAAGGTTCCATAGGATTGCTTTTAAAGTTTACTGCATTATCCCTAAAAAACAAGCCAAGCATCTGCTGTCTGTCTAAATTGTTTTCAGAGTATTGTGTACAGTTGACATTTTTAGATGTTAGCATTGAGGTGAATAGTGTGTATGCACAAAGGGACGGGGTTTCAGCTGGCTTAACTTGGAGTGAATAAAGGGCTTATCAGACCTTGGTGGTTGACCATTAAAGCTCATTTCTCATGAGTAAGTGCATCTGAAGTTTGGTGGTGGCTATAGGATCCATGTTAGGGTCAACAAAGTCTGTGAAGTAAAATGATGTTTATGATCAACCCTGTCTCTCCATGGGAAGTTGTCATGGTTTGACATGACAGCCTTTTCTGGTAAGGGGGAAGGGGCTGTAAAGATGGCTCCTGTAAGTATTTGCTCAAAACTCTCCCAGCTCTGAGCCAGACCCACTTCTGGGGCTGAGCCAGTTTAGACGCCTCCACAATCACTTTTTAAGAAGAAGCTGGAAGAGGAGGCTTCTTCCTGTTTCTTCCTTCTGTTCCCTTTTGCAGCTGGTGGTGGTGCAAGAAGTGGGAAGAGTGAGAAACAACCATGTGGACTCCAAGGTCATTGAGGAAAGAGAGGAGGAGGTGTGCTGGATCAGAGACTCCCCTGCATTCTACGGAGAGGACTGGTGAAGCTGAGATTTGTTTGCATTTTCCTAAAAACCCCGTATCAGCAGCAGAGACTTATTTTGATTATGACCCCGAATCAGGGGCAGAGACTCACTTGGTTAAAGGCCCCATGCCAGGGGCAGTGACTATGGCCAGAGGAAGACGTGTCCCATGGGAGGGACCCAATCACTTCGTTACAGACCCAGAGTCAGGGGCAGTGATTCTCCTCATTAGGCCATGTCCTGTGGGAGGAACCCAGTATTCACAGGAGCTGTAACTGTGGGGAGGAACCCATGATAAAGAAGCTCATTAAACTCATTCCCAGAAGATGCCATGTCCCATGGGAGGGACCCTTTATCTGCAGAAACTGCAACTGTGGGGAAGAACCCACACCAGAGATATTCACTGAGGACTGTGTCCCAGGGGAGGGATCTGTATCGGAGCAGAGGAAGAATGCCAGGAGTCATCCTCATCTGAGAAGACAGAAGCGGCAGATCCCATCTGTGAGAGACTGACCACATCCCCCATTCCATGCCCCCCTGAGCCATTGAGGAGGAAGGAGGTAGAGATATGGGGAGCAGTGAGCTGGGCCTGGGGAAGAAAGGAGTGATGGGGGAGGGAGATCTTACAGTGCTGGTTGTAATTTTCTCATCGTCCTACTCCCTTTTTGCTTTTATTCCCTTCTGTTTCTTGTAGGTAGTAGAATAAACTTTTCTTACTTTCCTCTCTAAATCAAGTACTGGAGTCTGCTTTGCCTGGCAGAGAGCCCTCCCTGCCCTTGTCTCAATCCACAACAACCTTGCTTATCTTTTTCCTCCTGTTTCGCTGGGGCCTCCGCCATCCTAACGAGGGTGGGGGTGAATAGGGGCACCGAGCGAGAGACTGTCGTGGTGCTTCTGTGCTAACTGGGCCAAACCACTTCAGAAGTAAAGGTTCCTATGTACAGCCATTTCTTTTGTCACTGAGAAGGGAAATCTGAGTTATCTCAGTCACTTGAACCACCTCAGTTATTCAGTCATGTCAATTAGTCACGTCAGTTACCAGTAAAACAGCAGGTAGAATATATGAAGCCAATAAAACATACACTTAAGCAGTAACAGTCAAGCTTTGGGGATTTTTAAAAGCAGGAAGTCAATGCAAATGTCCTATAGACATACCCCAGTGGTTTACTGACTTGTTTAGTAGCACAGTAGCTGTGCCACGGTGTTTGTATGCAGTCATGAATTTCTCTCCACTTCCTGGAACAACATCAGTTTGTGTTGCTGCCGTTCCACCCCAACCTCGCAGAAGGCGTTTCTGGCACCAGGCAGCAAAGAATTGCATGGTTATGTAGCTGCTGCGTTGGTCTTTGCTCCCTTACAGGTAGACACACAAGGTGTTGTGGTGGTGTTTCATGTTGATGATCACTGTGAGCCAGACACAAGGGAGAGACAATTGTGGCATACAGCATAAACTTGCCTCTGTTATTCTGAGCAAAGATTCTTTGCTGCAGAGTGGAAAAGAAGTGTGCAAAGCTGTTTGGCATTTTAATTTATTTTTAGTGGAGTATTGCAGATTGAGAAAGGGAAATTAGGACAGGAAAACAGGCCATTTAAGTACAACGTCTAGAGCAACCCACAGCTAGGTCAGAAATTAGCTCCTCTCCAAAAGTACAAGGACATATTGAATACTCAGTCCAATAAATCTAACAAGAGGTTACCAATGACTACTGATGAAATAATGGTTTGTTCTTTGCTCTTAGAAAGACAGATGCTGAATGTCTTCTTTGAGAAACTTGCTGTCCAAAATCAAACTGGAATAAAGCTTTTAGATGAAGCCTGGAAAGTTAAATTACTGTTAGAAACCTACCTAGACAAGTAGCTTTCTTTTCAAGCAAAAGCAGCCACAGACATGCATGAAACCATTGTTCTGGATGGAGCAGGCCTTGCTTTTTAAGCCATTCTTTGTAATTCCCACCAGTGGGTGAAAATAACATTGGAGCCTAACAATGGCATGGCTACTTGTTAATTCGGTTTAGGCCCATGTCTTTTGAATTGTCCCAAGAATAGGATTTCCAGACAAAGGATGGACTTGGTGAAGTTTTTCCCTGTAATGTTTATAGACAGGTGAAGAGGGGAAAAAAAAGACCAACAAACCAAAAACCACAAACCAACAAATAACTAAAATATTACCAGAACAATGAATTTACAGGGAAAGTGTATTTCAGAGGTCAGCCTTCTGAAAGTGTGTATGTTCAGAAGCTACTTCTTGGGATTTTCTGTAGATTTTATCTTAATTCTAAGAACTGCCTTTCAGCACATTTAAAATCCATTGATTAAGATAAGGAGAGTTTGTTGCATTTAATGCATTAAAGAAGTATTTGGAGGCTGGAAATAGCAGTATAATGGTATTTTGAATAGTAGCACATGAAAGGCTTGACCTAAAGCCCAATCCTTATGTTCAGGATCAGGATTTAGGAATATGCTGCAATTGGGCTGGTTTTAGTTAAGTCTGGAAGAGAGAAAGGCAGAATTCTAGATTCAGGCAACAAACTGATCTGATGCAGTTAAATCCAAACTTGTTCTGTTATGTATAAGGCATTTATGTGTCACTGGAGCAAGATGGTGTTTATCATACCCTGTTCTTGCAGGAAGTCTATCAGTGCAGTGTGCTGGCACCTGATCTACTGCCACGTCTGCTCTTCAGGTCTGAATCCAGTAAACTTCAACAGTGAATATGAGTTAAGACAATAATTCTGTGATTAACAGGTCATGCTAATGCCTGTGAACTAACAGTGGGTGTAAGTAGAGGAAGAGTAAATAGTTTTCAGATACATTGCAGTCTTTATTGGTCTTGTATCATGTCTGCTGCAGGTTCTCATTACTATCGCATCCCAAAGATTTCTGTATTAAGTTCAGATGGAAACCATTGCTACTTGGTTTGGCTTGAAGGGAAGGTGGATACCATCCACTGAATGTCTTCCCAGGTGATTCCCTGGGAGAGTTCCAAGAAGTCCTGATGTAGTCAGGCATCATATGTTAAGAAGCAGAAATCTTGAGCAAAGCTCATACTCCTTTTACAAATTGGAGGACTGCAGTTACTTCTGCCCCCAGACCTCTTTTATTTGGGTTAAACATTCCTACATCATTCATTCAGGAGCCAAAGCAGTCCTTTCTTCCCTGCGACATCGAGCTGGTACGTTCCTTTGACTTCCTGCTAAAGTAGAATGGATCGCTTGTGAGAGAATGGAGATGGTTGGTCCAAACCAGCAATCCCCAGGTGAAACAAATTGACAGGAAGAAGAGAGAATGCCAGATTTTGGTGTATCTGTTGTTTCTTTCTGTTGTTTCTGTAAAACACAGTTCCTGTGTTCACCCTGCTCCATTGCCATGGCTTATCTGTGGTAAAGTTAACTGCTATGGTCCTGTGATGATGTGAGAATCTTTCCGAAACAGACAACTCAGTTGTGAACAAAACCTTGAAACCATGAGCAATAAAGTCTCAAAGTTCAGAAAGTAAATCTAAATAACTCATTTTTTTCCCCTAATATTAAAACTTTAGCCAGTATTATAACTAATTTAGACAATTGACATACCTTTTGGAGCAGCTGGTTCAGTAATAACGGTATGTGTTTCTCTTTCTTTAAAATGTGTCATTATTAGTACAGCCTAGATTCTTTTCTTTCAAAGAGAAGACCTACAGCCACAAGCTGCTGGTAATGTGGATGTGATACTTTGAGTGTGCATGAGTAGCATATAAAAAAGGCTGTGACTCTCTCCTCTAGTTAAGAAGACAACCTGCAGCTGCCAGCCAGTTCTGCTGCATCACCACCATCATCTGCGTGCATCTGGAGACAAGCTGGGAAGCAGTTCCATCATTTGGTCTTTTCCCTTGAAAGCACTGAAAGAATATCAGGTCCTCGTATAAAAATTTAAAGCATCAGGAGTATGTTCACCTATGAGCACAGCTCTTTATTTTCCAGTATTCTTGCAGGCAGATTACAGCAACAGTGGAATAGATATCTAGTACCTATGATACAGAAGAAATCTTGTTTGTTTGTTACCTGGAGTGTCAGGTGATATCCAGAATTTGACAGCAAAATCCTGAAGTCTCACATGTATTCCAGATTTACTGCCCTGCTTATAAAATACATGTCCAGCTCTAGTACAGTAACAGACATATCACTGTGAGAATTGGCCTGTTTGTCTTGGTGTAGAGTGCATTTCTGATGATGTAAGCTAAGGAATGTATAGGCTTAGGCATTTAAACAGCTTCATATTTTATCCTACAGGTTAGCTGCTTATAGAGTCTACTGTCAGTGCTTTCTGCTATCAGGGCCCAAACATCTGCACTAGGGACACTGCAATAAGCTGACAGTCAGATACTGATATCTGCAATAAGTAATGAATCCCTTAAGCACACAGGATTTTTCTGTCAGTTTTCTGTGAGGTACAATTTCACTAAGGTGATAGGGCATAGCTTATCTTTCACCAAAGTTTTTTCTTGGAGTCCCAAGATTTGCCTCTTTCTGTTGTCTGGCTTGCCAGCCTGCATTTCCAGTTTAGGGTTTGCCCATTTGAAGCTGCAGTTTTTCTTGTTTCTAGTTGGTGCTGGTTGAGCCAGCTATCAGTCGAAAAGGTTTGATATGAATCAGCCAGATAATAACTTCTTTTTTTTCATTTTTTTCTATGCAGTTGCTTTTTTCTGTACAGTTTACACAAAGATGTTCTGCCAGCATGCTAATACAGTTTGCATTTAATTATGTACTTTCAAAACCCTTGCTCAAGAGAGTAAGAGAAGCAAACAGTAAGGGATGAGGGAAGGACACAGCGGGTTTTACCCTGTTCTATTTTATTTTCTTTTTCTAGAAAAATGAATGAGTGAAGAATCCCAAAATGAGGGCAAATTTGCAGTAACTGTACTTTACAGAAAGGTAAGTCTGAACTTAATTCTGCAGAGAATTTAAAATTATGGTGGATTTTCAAGTTAAAAATAATTAGTTTACTTCCCAGAGTGAACTGAAAAGTATTTTTGACACAATCTTGTGTTTTATTTCCACTTTCTGTGTATGAACAAGAGATGCCAGCTCTGGAAGCTGCCAGCCTGTCACCACAGCAGTGGCTTTTCTTCTATAAGTGTATTGAATCCTGGTGGCAGAGTTTCCCTAGAGAAGCCCAAGTCATGGCAGCTCACAGTGTGCTTGGCACTGCTTGCCTTGTCAATGCCACTGAGAGAGACACAGCAGCTGACACAGCAGTAACTGGGGTGATGCTGAAAAACAAGGCTGCTTCAGCAGTAGCAAACGATTTTAAATATGGCCCTATCTTTTAAAAGATCCAGCCTTGAATGACTATGATGTACTCACAGTAAAGTGCTCTTGAAGGCTGCTTTTCCCCAGGAGATATTCCTTCATGTAATTTAGGTATAACAAGCAATCAGTGATATTAGGAGCAGATAGATCTAGAGCACTGACCACGTGTGTGTGTACACTGCAGTGCTTCTTTGCAGTGGGATTGCTGACGTGAGCAGCAATAGGTATGATGAGTGCTATCAGCTATTACAAGTGATATTACGATAGAAGCAGGCCAACAAAAGTCATGTAGACTTTATGACCCTCTCCTCAACAGCAGGTCAGTGTTTGTTTCCAGTCTCAATTCTGACTACTGTTACAAAGGAGTTTTGCTGTGAGATGACCTGCAGGAGTGGACTTAGATCTCTCTCATCTGCTTCTCACTGATATACCTGTGCTAGATCAAGATTCCACTTCATCCCCATAAGTCTCTGCTGTCAGAGTTCATGCAATATTTCCAGGTATCTTGATGTCTGCCTTAAGTGTTATCTCCAACTCTGAGCCAAAGGACAGGAAGGTCATGGGTCTCACAGAAGCAGAAGATCCTGCAAAAGTACAGGGCTTACTCCAGACACTGAGTAAATCCTTAACTGCAGAAGGTGCTAAGATAGTTTATGGTTATTTTACTCAACATTCCTGTGTCAAAGATACATGCCCTGCACTGACCGAATGCCACAGGCACCTCGGCATTTGGAGACCAAAGCACATTTGATATTTGGGTTTTTTTCCACAGTGCTTTATCAGATCCGATTTTACTGAGCTGAGTGATTTCTGGTTTTTGTTTGCCTCTGAAGAGTGTATTTTTGCACATTACAGGCTAGCACAGGCTAGTGAAAGATGGCTGGTGAGAGGTGGTTCAGTGACATAATGATACTGTCTCCAAATACCTTCTCCAAAAGTAGAAGGTATTTCTGGTTCAGATTCCTGCATCTTGGGGGAATATCTGGATTTCCAATGTTTCCATTTTATGCAGTAGAAAAAAGAACCCTTGGGAATTCCAGACTATCTCTCCGTTCCTGGTATTTTAAGTGACTTCTTATGAGAACACATGGCATGAATTTTATAGTGGAAATAAAATTCTAGTTTAAGTGTCATCTACAGCATGGTTCAGACCCTCCTAGTGGTCTTGAGGTGTTGAAGGACCTCAAGTGGCAGGTTGTTGCTTTGCTGTTACTCTCTCATTTATTTTTGTAGAAGCAGCATAAACAAAAGTTGTTTTTTGTGCTTTTGTGCCTTTTTCCTCTAGTGTACTTTTAGATTCTGTAGTGTTGAAGTTGTCCCTGGTGGATTCTTCCCTTGATATGGGAAGAAGTTGTCCTTTTTCTTCCTCTCTGAGGATTATTATTCCCGAGAAGACTGCATTGTTCCTCTTTGCCTTTTTCATATTCAAATTTCAGGGCAGCTTTGCAACATCAGCACCACCGTGTGTTCCTCTTCAGTCATTTGCCTATATATCTGCTTACAGCTTTCAGACCTCTCCCACACTCTGTGCAAGCCATTGGGAGCTTAGGGTCATGAGAACCAGTTGCCTTAGGACTTCAGTAGATAAATTTGTATATCTTTGATTTTGATGATGATTTTTCTTGCCTGCATCTTATTCTTGCATTTCATCTATCCTACACAAGTTTAGTAATGTATAAAGGTGAGTTTGCACACTGGTGGAGCATAAACAAGTGGCTATTTGCTTTTTGAGTCTTTGAAGGGACAATTGTGTTATTCAAGTTTAAATAAATCATCCAGATGTGTGTCTGTATCATTTGAGCTACATCTTTCCCTGAGAATTCTTCAGTTAAAGGAGCACCATCAACTGCTGTTTCAAGAAGGTTTCTTTAAAAAAAATACAGTCTTTCAGTTGCTGCAACAGCCACTAAATTATAGGTGTACCATAAATGTAATAACAGATGCCATGTAAATCCCTAAACTATGACCAGTTGTTATAAAAATACTAAAACTCACCCACATGAATGAAACTAGGGAAATATGTAAAGGAAACTGTGAATATAACTATGTACAAAATGCAGTTGAAAGCTGAGAAAAAAAAAAGAGATAAAGCGAAATCTGCGTATTGGTAAGAGGGACCTGGGTGTGACTGTAAGAGGAGCTGCACATGAGAGAGCAGTACTTACATGCTGCTTGGTACAGAAGTGACAGCACACCACCTTGATTTATGCAGTTATTCCAAATGATCTTTCTGTCATATTTTGTTGTATCTTGTACTTCTCTCGGGACTGGTACTTGTCTCTCTTGGTCTTTGCAGCGTTTCCAGGTGCTGACATTTCCCCTGACAAACTATTGGCTCATTTGGGATCTGGCTGCTGGTCCAGAAGTGGAGCCGAGGGTGACAAAGTGTTCTCCTGATCTTTCTGGAAACCTGGGCCAACCTGTGAGGGAGAGGAGGGTGAGACAGCACAGTAAGAAAGAGGCAATCTGTGGGAGTAGAAGGAGTTTCCATGTTGGATTTACACGTGTTTCATGAGGGGAGAGAGAATTCAGGACATTTTCAGATGGGTAGAGGATGAGATACCCTTTGATTAGAAATCAGCCCTAATGGTTTCTTCTGGGACAGCTTTACAGGTTCACAGGTTTCTGGATTCACTGATGTCTTGGGCTCAAGGCATAATGCAGGAGATATAAAGCCTGTGATAGCAAGAAGGAAGACAATGTTGTTTCTGTTAACCCTAGAATCCCACCGACTTTATAAAACCATAGTAAACTGAGTTTTTTTCCAAAAGATGGGAAAAGTATGATCTTCCAGGTCTGTCCACACACTGCTTCCATCTCTTGACATGTGAAGTTTCTAGTTGTAGAAGTAAAATCTCATCTCCTGGCTCTTTCAGAAGTTGTCTTTGCACTGGCATTATCCCAAGAGCCTGGATCACAGGTATAGAAAGGGACAGACCTGATGCAGGGATGGGCACCCAGCCACATGGCAAATACCATTTTTTCCCAGCTAGTGTAGTGCTCTCTGTGACCCTTGAGAAAAAGTTGAAAAGTCTGAATATCCTATATTTGAAATTCTTTAGGTCATCAGAACAGTAAAAGGGAGAGATTGTGACATCTTTTAACCTTTTCTTCCACTGATATGTCCTACTTACTCCAAAACCTATAAATGCCTGCCCACTTCCCTTTTGAATGTCCATCAGTATCACAGATACCATCTATTTTCTCTTGGGTGGTCTTACGGATACAAATCCTAACTAAGTTTTACAGCAGTTGTCAATTGGATTTCATTTTTTTCAAAGCTGTTGCTTCTATTTTGGATCTGGAGAAGGACTAATGTAATTGGAAGCTCATTGATTTGTCCCAGCTAGACTAGCAGATCTAATAACATAGATCTGCCTGCAAACCTTATTTTGGTCATGTCTTTGGATACATTAGCAATACTGTTTTGTTATTTCTTCTGGTGTAATTTATGGCTGTCAGTGTTATGCTGATGTCCCAGCAATAACTAGCAGTGATATGGAGAGAGTTATGTTGATCTGTCATCATTGTTTCTAAACTTCATCAGGGAAAAATAAACAGAAAAATCTCAGGGAACTGACGTACTGAAAGAGATTGCAATGCAAATACATCTTGTCATTATGAAGTTGTCATGGTACAATCATTTGTTCATTCATAGAATCATAGAATCATAGAATGTTAGATTTGGAAGGGACCTTTAGAGGTCATCTAGTCCAACCCCCCTGCAGAAGCAGGTTCACCTAGATCAGGTCACATAGGAACATGTCCAGGCAGGTCTTGAAGACCTCCAAGGAAGGAGACTCCACAACCCCTCTGGGCAGCCTGTGCCAGGGCTCCCTCACCCTCACAGTGAAATAGTTTTTTCTTAAGTGGAACTTTTTGTGTTCCAACTTCACCCCATTACCCCATGTCCTGTTGCTAGATACCACAGAAAAAAGGGATGTCCCAGCCTCCTGACATCCACCCTTTAGATATTTGTAAATGTTGATAAGATCTCCCGTCAGTCTCCTCCAGACTGAACAGCCCCAGTTCCTGCAGCCTTTCCTCATATGAAAGATGTTCCATTCCCCTGATCATCTTGGTGTCCCTGTGCTGGACTGTCTCCAGAAGTTCTCTGTCCCTCTTGAGCTGAGGAGCCCAGAACTGGACACAGGACTCCAGATGAGGCCTCACCAGGGCAGAGGGGGAGAATCTTTGTTTATTCCTGTGTGTTCCTAAGTCAGAGAAATTTGGTGTTCACAGCTGTGTTTCTCATTGTTAGTGGAGTTTCAGAGCAGTTGGAAGCTTCCCTGCAGTCTATAGGTTGAAGGGTGGTGGGTAGTACAGAAGCAGAGACCTGAATCTTGTAAAGCCATGAGAAGAAGTGCTAGTGCTGAGGGTAGGACACAGTGGCAGTCGTTAATGGGGAACTGTTACGAGACGCATGGACCGAGGTAATTGAGTTTCTGGCAGCCAGTGGCCATGGGAGTGACAGATCCAAGTACTAAAATGCTACCTGTCAGTCTGCAGCAATGTCATATCAGCACTGGCCTTTTTCTTTGTGCTAGCTGGGAGAAGGTGGTGAATCATGGCATACAGAGGCCAGCAGCGCCTCTTCGTGTGCATTTCTGTCTTGCATCCCTTGTGGGAGAGGCAGCAGGAAATAAAGCACATACTATTCACTCCTCTTTTTGCCTGGATTGCCTCAGATAGGTACTAAGGACACTACTTGCCCAGCACAGTCCCTGGTGCCCCAGGGGCAGCAGGGTGTAGTGGTGAGGCAAGACTCTAACCTCCTTAGGCTCCCACCAAAGTTCCCAAGGTCCCTTGAAAACTCAAAATTTTGTTCTGATCAGAGAATAACATGGGTAAACTGGAAAGGAGGAACTCAGAAGGGGCCAACCATCTGAACCCCCTGCGACTGTGTGGGGTGCCACGAGCAGCCAGGCCTCTGTGGGAGGAAACCGTGGCTGCTCTTGTGCTAGTAATCGGATTCCTGCCAGGAAAAAATAGTAAGTGAGCAGGTCATCCGGGATGTGCTCTGTGCCAAGGGCCAAATATAGCCTACGTGCACAGCCTGGCAGTGCTTGTCTGCCTGCAGCACAGCTTCTGCAGGTGTTGGCCTAACTTCCCCTCCCTGGATTTGTTTTCGTTTACTTGAAGCTCTCAAGGTGCATGTGCCTGGTAAGGAGCAGGAATTAATTTCTTCTGAAATATTATAGCATGAAACCAGAAGCCCAGTGGAGAACTAGAAGAAGCCAAACCTGAAGATTTGCTTTTTCCTCCTTCAAAATCAAAAGATGTGGGCTGTCTGGGTTTTTTTTGAAAAATACTGATGTAATTTGTCCCAATTATTAAGAACCAAAATAAGCGCAGCACAGCACAGCCAGCACTGAATGGTTGGCTGCAATTAACCCTTGTAATGCTATTTGTGGCTCTTTTTGAGAAAGGACTGGTTTCTCAGCCCACAAGCATTATTTCAGATAATTAAAAAGCCTGATTTTTAAGTGCAAATGTGATTCTTAAAGGTAGCTATTCCTGTCCATGAACACAGTGCGAATTTAAAGCAAAGCCTTTGAGATGCCAGATGAGACCTGTTACAATTACCAGGCAGTTTCCCAGCACCTCAGTAAGGGCATGTTGGAGAGCAAGAGATTTTGTTCTTCTCCATGTGCTCCTCAGACAAACCCAGCGAGGCTGAATCATCATGTGCCTTACATCTACCACTGCTCTAGGCTGAACTCACTGTATCTGAAAGCTCATATTTTGGAGGAAGATGTTCAAAACAGATGCCAGGTTCAGCAGCTCTATACTCTTACAACACTGAAAGTAAGGGATTGGGCCACACTTTCTTTGGGCCACTCTTTGCTTGTGTTGAAGTGCTGGTCTGTCATCTCTTAAGTGCACATGCTGTCCTGAAAGAACATTGTGCTGTTCCAATACAAGACCCTAAGAAGCTTGCTGCTAATGCAGTGCCATAGTTGCTTGTCAGTGCCCTGCCCCAGGCACCACCCTCCAGGAGCTGTACTGGGAGCTGTACTGAAGCCTCATGAAAGCCAGACTGCTACCTGCAGGGAGAGCAAGGGCCTCCATCCCCCTCTGTCCCATCTGTGCCATTCAAATCACTGTATTGGTGTTTGAACTATGGCTGCACTGCGAGTAAACATGAAATGACTCCCCCACCCAGACATTTATGAGACGACCTTTAACACTACCCTACATCCCTAAATGTACTGGCGGGGGGTGGGGGCAGCTGTAAAGGTTTGAGAAGGTGGCTCATTGTCACTTGAACCTGTGATTTGAGTGCCAAGGGATGATTTGAGAAGCAAAAGGGTTGCAGTGTTTTCAGAAAAAAAAAAAAAAAGTAACTGCACAGGACTCAAGAAAACCCAAATCCTAGCCTTTGTGGGAATGATGCAAATGGTGAGTGCTGGCTAATATGAATCCAGGGAGAGTGGGAAAAGCTGAAGTTTGCTATTGCCAAGGAGTGGGAGTGGCTTAAAGATGCTGCAATGAGTGCTGGTGTGGACAGTACTGAGAGCTTAAGGTGTAGCACTGTGCAGCACAGTTTATGCTTTTGACATTACACTACCCCCTGTGTTTGTAAGCCTGCCACCCCCTTTGGGCCTCCCTCAAGAGCTGCAACAGGATGATTCAAGTCGCTCCATTGTTTCTGTTTATATGCCCAGCTCTCCATTTTACGCCTAGTGACAGGCACAAAGTGTTTTGTACTCTTGAAATCTCACCCAGGAGCTTGGCTAGGTAAGTCATGGGAGAGTCCACTACCTCATACCTCTTAAGAAAGAATGAGTCCTTCTGGAAGGTGTTTCTCAAGTCCAAAAAAAGATGTGCCAAGAGTAGATGCTTCTCTTGCACTTATGTGTATGGCACAGTTTGCCCTGGGTTTCAAAGCATGCCTACGTTACAAAGAAAGTTGTTAAAAAATAGCATGTCCTGAGTTATGTTTGAGATTGAAAATGATCTTTTAAGAGATTTTTTAATAGCCTCTGAATCTTTTAATTAAAAAAGCTGCAGAGGTAAAATAATGCATAATTAGAGGTACTGAAAAGAATATAAGAGCAATTTTAAGAGTTAGATGGTCAATTGTGTGTGTTTTCTTAAAGTAGTTGCCTAGCCATTTTGTACAGAGCAGGGTAAATTCTAAGCAGCTGATGATTGCATTCAGGCTAAGAGTGCAACATATGAATTTTCTGAACATTTTTATTAACAACAAACTGAGTAAAGCAAGTAGTACTTTCAACAAAGCCAAAATAGGTTCTCAAATATCTTGAAGTTAGAAAATACTTCATTCACTTAGAAATAACCTCTCTTTTGGACTGCAACTGAGTTGTCAAAAGTTCTGTGTCTAATTTAATCCTCCCTCTATTGCTACACACTTATCTTGTACCAGTGCAGTGACTTGCTCATGTGTGTACATTTTAAAGTTACATTTAGATACATTTTTTATACATTTTCTATAAAGTAGCCTTTTATAAGACAACTAACTCCATGTTTGAAGAATGTATTTAGCATTGACTGTAAAGGTTGTGTTAAAAAAAGCCTTTTCTTGGGGACATTTTTAACTGAAATGTAGACTCTCTTGAAAGCTTCCAGGGAAGGGTACCTTGCCTGCAGAGTCCTATCAAAAGCTGCGCCCAGCTTCTAAACCACAGGTCTCTTGAAAAACAGAACCATTATGTACATTTGTACCGAAATTCAGCCTGATGCAAACCAAATACTGTACTCATGCCCCTACCTAGTTAATTTACCAGCATATATGTGAAAAGTTCCCATCTGAACTGACTTTAAAGATTAAGTGGGGAGAATTCCTGAAAATTAGATTCAGAAACCCTTAGTGCCTAGGCAAAATAACAAAACATTTTTCAAGGGGAGGGCAAGCTGAGAGGGGCTCCCAGGAGCTAAACATTAGAGACAATACGAACACAGATGTTGGGTTTTGGGAGTTGTGTGGCTGAATTGGACAAATACTCTCAATCTTAAGTGTAACTCCTTACCCTGCCCTAAGTCACAGGTCTAAACTTGGCCAGTGGCCCTGTCCTAAACACACCCGTTTCTCTCCAACACAACATCTATAAAGGGAGCCTGAGACAACTGCATCAGCAATCATAGATAATCTCAAGTTGGAAGGGACCCCAAAAGATCATCGAGTCCAACATGATGGCTGGTAGGCAGCTGAACTGGAGTCATGCAGATCCCACTAGGCATGAGTGAGTGTTTTGCTTATAGCCACAGCAGCACCCGCTGCTTCCTGCCCTTTGCCACGACGTGCCTCCTGCTGATGATGGGGTTTCTCCCCAGCCCACGGCCAAGCCAGCCTGCACCCTGCAGGCACCATATTCTAGACTAGCATTTTTGAAATCAGGCTGGCTTTTTTGTGGTGGTTTAGCCCTGGCTGAGTGCCAGATGCCCACCAAGTTGTTCTATCACTCCCCCTCCTAAACTGTACACGGGAGAGAGAAATAATGAGAGGTTCTTGAGTCAAGATAAGGACAGGGAGATGTCTCAGTAATTAGCGACATGGGCAAAACAGACTCAACTTGGGGAGAAAAGGGTTTGATTTATTAGCAATCAATCAAAACAAAGTAGGGAAATGAGAAAGAAAAGCCAAATCTTAAGACATCTTCCTCTACCCCTCCTTGCTTCCTGGGTCTCTTACCTACTTTCCCCCAGCAGTGCAGGGGGACAGGGAATGGGGGTTGCAGTCAGTTCATTACAGATGGACTTTGCTGCTGCTGCTTCTAATGGGGAGGCCTCCTCACACTTCCCACTGCTACTCTGTGGGGTCCCTCCCATGGGAGACTTCTCCATGAACTTCAACTCGGGTCCTTCCCACAAGCCCCAGTTCTTCACAAACTGTCCCAACATGGGACATCCACAAGGGAGAACAGTCCTTCAGGAACAGACTGCTCCTATGGGTCCCCCACAGAATTACAAGTCCTGACAGCAAACCTAGTCTGGTGTGTGCTCCTCTCTCCACAAACTCCTAGATTCTGCCAGGAACCAGTGTGGGCTTCCCACAGAGTCACAGCCTCCTTTGGGCATCCACCCGCTCCGGTGTAGGGTCCTCTGTGGGCTGCGAGTGGATCTCTGCTCCCTGGTGGCCTCCATGGACTGAAGTGGCACAGCTGCCTCACCATGAGCTGCACCATAGTTGGCAGAGGAGTCTCTCTTCCAGTGCCTGGCATCTCCTCCCCCTCCTTCTCTACTGACCTTGGTGTCTGCAGAGATGTTGTTCTCACATTCTCACTCCCTTCTGCTGCTGCTACAGTTTTGCATCTGCAACTTCTTCCCCTCTCCAATACATTATTCACAGAAGCATTACCTCAGCCACTAATTGGCCAGACCTTGGTCAGCTGCGGGTCCATTTTAGAGTTGACCGGTGCTGGCCCTATCAGCTACAGGGGGAGTTTGTTTAAAGAAGCCACTCCTGTAGGCCCCCACTACCAAAACCTGGCCACACAAACTCACTGCAGTTTTAGGTTATAAAGAAGTTTCACATACACCCAACTGAATATTCACTAGTACCTTAGAAAACCACAGTTTTGATTTTGAAATGTTTTTGGCTATAGGGGCTCCATCTCAACAGCGACTCAATAGCACCACTTCACAGCTGCAGAGTTTGTGAGAAGATAGACCCAGGGAAGCAGCACCTGGCAAAGTTGTGTTCTGTAATAACAAAGACTGAAATGGAAATCATGTAGCTAATGCAACAGTCCTTCTTTTTAATATAACTGTATGCTGTCTTCTCTAAGTTACTGGAAAGATCCAGGTGACTCGTTTCCCCTTCCAAGGATCAATACCAGTGACAAAATTAAACGCTGTGCTAGATGGAAAGCTGGCATTCCACAGCACTTGATTTCCACTTGCTATTTGCTATTTCCAGTAAAGCCAGATACATAGAGACAAGGCATTTACAACCATTATGATCTGTGGTTTATACTAAGTGTTGACTCTTCCATAGAAAAATCTGTACTGTTAATTTATTGGTTCCTAATAACAAAATGCAGCATTTTGTTAGCTAGTTATGCTCTTTCATGCGTTTCCCCCTTAAGAACACAAACCCATCTCTTCTAAACGTTACTAATCCTATAATTTTTATTTCACATGGATTTGACTCTATGTTTAAAGGGAAGGATGCAGAGTGTTTGAAATAACATACTCATAAAGAAAGATGAACTGGAGTGATGCGAGGCCTCAGCAAGCTGACACACTGCCCTAGTCATTCTGGGCCACCAGCATTGTCTGAAGTATGGGCAGTGCAGAAAGGTGTGGGGCAGGAGAAGTTACTTCCAAAGTAACTGGATGGGAGAAATGAAATGGCAGCAACTGTTACCTGATCGACTGCTGTGTGGAAAAAACAGTGCAAGTTGGGAGATGGTGCTGCACTAGACCCGTGCTGTTGATTCCAGGAACTCTACTCTGGAGTGCTGAGCATTACCATAGCGTCAGACCTCTGGCTCTGTGCTTGGCTCTTGAGACTTGCACACATGTACAAACCTGCAAGGTGGCTCTGTTTATGCAATGTCCTAACCAGGTCCCACGCACTGGAATGGTAACTCGAGTTTTGTATGTTCAGTAATGTATTTCAGTCACATATCTGATTGTAACGTCACACTGTTGGAAATAAATTTCAGATTTCACGTGTAATGACTACTAGTCATGCCTGGTTTGAAACTAATGCTTCTAAAATGAAATGTTTTTTTCCCCACAAAATTTAGCCATCACCAATAACTGAGGGTAGTCTGCACTGAGAACAGTGCATTATTCTACTTATCATTTGCATAAATTTTTTACAGACAAAACTGGGATTCTGCAGATTTTTCCTGTACATTTTCTTTGAATTAATGAAATGAATCAACATTTGCTGTGACATACGGTTAATCCATCCAAACTTACATAGAAACATTGGCAAAAAGAGATAAGACAATGATCCCAATTAACTACAAATATTGATTTTTTTGGGTAGCCTCTTGACATTGTTATGTAGTTTTCACCTGAAGAATCACAAAAACCTTGGCAAGCCAAATGTAGAAAGCATACACACCAACACCACAAAACTAAGATATAAAAGCCATTTATTCAAAAAAATGTGGTGGTGTCAAATCACATACACAAGCCAATATTGAGCTACAAACACAGACCAAACAGTTATATAAACAGAAATTGGAGTGTTCATATACCATAGTACCTGAAAAAGACCGTTAATAAAAAGGAGTCCATAAGTATTTAATTTCACTTTTTCTACATGGCTCCTTGCTGAACGTCTCTGCCTAAGTTAGTGTACAATGAGCCAGAGGTAGAGTCCCAAGTAAAGCATCTAATGCCTCAGGGCTCCATTAAAATCCTTTATTCTTCTAAACAAAAGGAAAGCCTAGCCTATAGTTTTCTGTATGACACTGAAGTAAAGCCTCTTTGCTTGAACAGTATGGCATTCCAAGCGCATTTGGCATTAACCTAGATTGAGATTGTGCTTCCTCGAACAATGTCAGTTCTCCTCCCCTTCAGACTCCGACTCTAGAAGAGAAAAAAGTACAACAATTCATGTAGGTTGCACAAGGACAGTGATGCAAGTAATTCTGTAAAAATAAGAAGGTATCCTCCCAAAATTCCAATGAAAATTTTCATCACACCCAGTACTTCCTGGGAAAGGCTGTCAGATGAAACAGCAAGCCAGAAAGAGGCGCACGGCTCCAGAAGACTAAGATGATCTCTGCTGCCCTCCAAGGAGCAGCTCGTCATTTACAGATCTCTCACTAGAATTTTAACCAGATCGCTATGAATTACTCCAGTCCCCATCTGCAGAGCCAGGCAACTGCTTACCTGAGATTAAATCAATAAAGGATCAGCGTTATTTGGTTGCTCTCCTAATCTCTAGGAGTAGGCTGTACTGCCATCATCCAGGAAACACCCTTTATACTTATTTGCTCTGCAAATATCAATCATCATCATCATCCAGCCTATCTAGAAGGGCTTCTGTGGTGTTACCCTACAGCAGGTATGAAATTGTACAAACACAATTCTTATATGATTTATATAGCATAAGACAGAAGTTATTTAGAAGTAATTTAGAAATAGGAACACACATGGTATTTTTGTCACCTAAAGCTACTTTGCATCATGCTGTATTTCTGTCTGTGTTCATCCGACAGGAAAGGGTTTGCAGCCAACAAATATTACACGCTGGATCGGGTTTCTCAGAGTAAACATGGTCTGTGTGTTCTTACGGCAACATTTTGCCTCCATTTGTACTGGACTTTGTAATTAAGGACATCTGGCAGAGGGGGCATGTGGGAAAGGATAAAAATAAAGAACAGCTGAAAGGCAAACGAGGAGCAGATTTAAAGGGGAAAAAATGCTTAATCCAACCAAGATTGCTAGTCTGAAGTTTCAGTTGTGAAAGGAGCCACCATTTTTATACTGCTACCTGTACATGTGAACTGCTGCAAAGTTTTACCTGCTCCTTTGCATTACTATGTATTTGTTCCAAGTTTCTAAAACTAATTACATTAAATGGATGCAAATGAATGCTAATAATTATATCCTTAGCTATTACTCATGGACTGATCTTCTCAATTGATGTGGAATTCCTTTTCCATACCAAAAAAAGTAACTTATTTGTTCAGTACAGACCAATGCAGAACACAAAAATCCCAAACTTATGGACTAAAAAAAAACTACTTCTCTTCCCCATAACCATAATAAAGCAGCAGACATAGCCCACCCCTCTCAGCCTGACCATGCATGCTCAGGCACAGCAGCAGTGGCAGGCTCGTGTTATGCTCCTGCTTCTGGTGCAAACCTGAACAGCAGACAGGGCACCAAGACAGAAAACTCACTTGTAGGTACTTCATGCTGTCAGCAGTACAGCCTTCCTCCTTGCAGAAGCTTAAAGAACTGTCTATAGACAAAAGGTACCTGATGATTTAAGGACTTCATAAGAACACCACACACCTTAAAAAGCAGCAGCAAGTGCTGTTAGGCTCAGACACAGCTGGAAACAAACTGGAGCAGTCAGGCCTGCTGCTTTCTATTCTAAGTCTCTATACTTCATATGCCTGATTTAACTCAAATCTGGAAAAGTAAGTTTGAGTCACCTAGAGACAACCTTATTTCTTTAAATGTAATCCATACCTTCTTCAGCGTTTTGCAGCCACTCCACAAATTTCTTCATCTGGTCAAGAAAAACACTTTTGCCTTTAGCAACATGCGCTTCTTTATACCACTTGAGGATTGCTTCTTCACTCAGAACATCAGCTGAAATACAGATCAGTGTTTGTAAAAAAATCATTGGAATTTTTAGAGGTTAGAAGAATTTCAATGAAGGGAGGAAGGATTTTTTTTTAAAGGCAGCATAAAATAAGTTAACATGATTACAGTGGAACAAGCTTTGCATGAACTACATTAGGCTACAACTACAGAATATCTGATGCATATAAGGGATTTCAGATGCAACAAAAACAAGTAACGTATTAGGCTTAAAATAAAGTACCAAATATTGTTCTTCTCTAAAGGACAATTCTGTATTCTTCTGCTTTAAATACACCATGCAAGATGGTTGTATATTAAAAAAATCCAGTCTGCACATCTTTGAAGTTACCATAATAAGAAATGTCATGTGTTTTCTTGCTGTTGGACAACAGAACTGTGCATGACTCTAGAAATCCAAAGTGACAGACACCTCCTGATTGAACAGTTAAAAGACAGCCAGTAGGGATTTTCTGTAATCATTTTTCCCCTCAAGGTTTTACATTGTCTTTAGCTAGTGAGTTTTGAGGCCACTATCCAGACCACCCATTTTAAAGATAGGTGGCTCAGATGGACAGCACAGCTGACATTTCTCTGTCAAGCATAAAGAACAAAATAGCTGTCAGTGAGGGAATGCGAGGCTGACTGAGATTCAGAATAAAGAAATCCTAACAAACAGCAAGGACACTTATTGTGTCCAATAGATGCAAATCTAGGTCTAGCAACAGACCTCTAGCCCCAGGAACAAAGCTCCTGCAATCCAGCCAAGACAAATAACTCAGTAATTGATGCCTGCAGAGGCAAAATCTGAGAACCACGATGGCATTTTGGCAGTTATGTAATGCAAGAGGCAAGAACAAAAAAATCAAACTGTATTTGCTCTATAAAAAGACCAAAGACAGATTTCTACATCTCATTAAATCTTCCATTCTTTTAGTCTTAGAATAAGCTACCCTCCTTTGCTCTGCAAAATCAACACATTTACGTTGAGCTCTTCAGTGCTGCCTTGAGCTCCTTGCTGCCCTCCCACCCATCTGGCATTCCCTTACCACTGTGCCGACCCTGACCGCCACCTTCTGCTTCAGTCAAAAGGTTACAGCAGACGAGGAAGGGAAGGGAAAAAGGTAAGTTGAAAGAAGGGACACTAGAACCCCAAAGCATCTGACCAAATGAGATGAAGTAGACACATTTCACACATGCTGTTGAAAAATATATGGAAGCAACTAGGGATACATTTGAACTTCATCAAAACTATCCCAAGACATCCAACAGTTATTGAATATGAAAGTCTCCTGGAAAATCTGGAATTTATTGAGTATGTGTGACTGGAAGTTACCTTGTCTCTCAGACACTCTTGCAAATTAAAAACACTTCTGCAGTTTGCTGCAAAACTGTCAGTACGGTGAAGATGCAGACAGAACTGGACTGCACTGGCTCTGGGTGCTTTTCAGTACTTAGTGAACCCTGGAAGTGGCACACAAAGCCACATCTTCCTGAAATCACAACCCACCACAGTGGACTGTTCCTCCAATGCAACTGAAACACTGGAGTTAAGGAAGAGGTTTCAAACATGTTGCTTATGGTCACCACAAAGTACTAAAGTTCACACAAGTGCACACTGCAGAATTACTCAAGGTCTGACACTCATTATGATCTTTAGGGTTAGGCAAAGAAAACCAGGAGGGATTTCATAAATAAAATAGAAATGAGTGCAGCAACCCCCTCCCAAGGCTCTAGCTGGATCTTAGGCATTGTGGATATTTGAAAACAGGGAGTTGCTGTATAGAAGCAGCTGCAGAAGCTTGTTGCTGCATTGCAGTCCATATTACAATACTATACGAGGAAGCTCCTCCAGGTAGGCACATATCTTGGCCCAAGAGTAATAGGACTTAAGTTTACTTCTTCTGATTTGCAGACTAAGCTCAATGAGTTTGTTGCCAAAGTGGAAGAGGGAACTTCTCCCTCCCCAAACCTGGTAATAGCAGCATGCAATCTCACTATGTGCCTCAAAGATTAAAACATTCTCAAAATCAGGTGAAAGAAAAATTTGCCTGTATGTAACTCCATAGCAATAAGCTTCCTACACTAGCAGAGAAAACAAAATGTATTCAACTACAAAAAAGACAACTGCAACTCCTTGTGTTTCTGAGCAGTATTATTTATAATACATTCATGCCTCTAGTGCTTGTAAGAGATCATATTCTCCTGTCAGCACAGAGATGATCCATTAAACAATCATGCAGGACATGATCATATCATCATATCTCTAGGTTGCTTTGAAGCAACAGGAACACTGGGGGGGACAGGAGGAAGGAATGATTAATTTTGTATCTATATACTTATTTCTCATTAAAGTTGATTATAGATACATTTCAGTGGCTGAAGCTGAACGCTGGTTCGTGGGCGTGTGCACATCATTTTCACTGCAGTCCCAGGTGATGTCAGACCAAGAGAGATGGTTTTCCTGCAGGTGCAGCCAACTGCCACTCAAACCACCCACAGCCTGAGCCTCCAGGGACATCCCTCATGAAAGGGAAAAACTGCAGAGCAGAGAGACTGAAGAACCTAGTGTCTTTACTGCAGGGTTAACTGGAAAGCTACTTGAAGTTCAGATCTCAGCTTTGTACTAAATCACCCAGTTCAAATTTCTGCTTTCAACTCAAACTGCATAGCCATCGGCAGTAAAGGGAAAAGCACACCCTGTCAGCTGCCAACACAGGCAATCAATCTGCAAACTTAACTCTATTGCAGCCAGCTCAGTTGGGAAGACAGAGCCTTCAGGCAAAGATTCTTTAAATGCATGTCACCCATAGCACAGTTACAGTCTTTATGTTTTTGGGGTGTTTTTTGCTGGGAAAATTTTGCATCCAAATATGCCAAAATAAAGTACTTACATAATGAAGATTATTTAAACATAATTGTGTCCCATGAAAAAAACCAAAACCTGTGTATTGAGTGGAACTTGAAGATTCCGTTCTTGTAAGCGCAGAATTTACACACATTTGAGGAATAAAGTCTGCATTGTTTGGTCACAACATTTCAGTACTGCACAAAAGTAGCTATGAGGCCTAAATTGTGCTGCCCCACACCAGAGTATTACTTAACACACAGCTGAGATAGATTTTTTTCAGTATTTTGTAAATATTGTCTTGAATTCTAATGCAAAAAGTACACAGAGCTTTGTGCCTGCTGAGGGTGTTTGCTGTTCAAAGGATGAAATTCTTGATCCTCGTGAAAGGAACGGTTATTAATTTTAATAGCATCAAGATTTCACATTTGAAATTTCCAGGTTGGAGACAAACTAAAAATGAAATACAATGAATACAATATGTAGCATGTAATTGAGTAACAACAATGCTTATATTACCCACAGTTAAGGGACACACTGCAACATGGGATGGACTAATCAAAAAAATCAACATACATCTTACAGTGGAAGCACAACTAGCAAGGAGGCTGGCAAACACTAGGTGTCACTCAGGAGACCTTATTAATTCTTACTCTTCAACAGGCTTTTAGGTTACTGGTCAAAATGCAGCTGGCAGACCTACAATTGCACTGGCTTTAGAAAATAACCAGGGAAGTAACATCATAGCCAAAGACCAGTACAGAACTGAACAGCTTATTTTTTTCTGTACTGTACCAGGAATACAAAGATAATGATGTCAACAAGCTTTAAGTGACTCTTCCTTTTGCAAGTGAACTGCTTTTGCAGATTATACCTACAAACTGGTAAGAAGCTGCAATCACATAAGGGAAAAAAGGGCTTGAACTTCCATTGAGGGAAGATAGGATATTCCTCTTTGTTAGAGACAGAATTAGAAAACCCCAGACAACACTGGCTTTCAAGACTTTCTAGGTGCTAATGAGCCCCACCATTCCTGTTAATATATTTAGGTATTTCCAGGTAATTCTCAGGAAAGCAAAGAGCCATTCTATGATAGAAATATGGGAAGGATTTGAACACAAGCTGTTGAACATGCTGATGAGAGTAGTCATACAACTAAACTTGTGAAGGCATGAGTGGAATGGGTGCCTATCATCACTGATGACTATCTTCATGCTCAGGAAGCACTTCCTCATAATGAGCAATAGGCAATAAACTGTCTCAGTTCATGCTGATAGATAGCTGTATTTCCATCTGCTTGTCACTAGAAAAAGTCCACTGGGCACCCTGAAACCTCTCCAGAGCCTGTTACAGGTTACACCTGAAGCACAGTAGGAAAAGGAACACAGACATCTCCTGTTCCCTCACCACTGACATAGCCAATATTAGATTTTGGGGACTCTTTTCCTTAACTATTAGGAAATAGAGGGATACACTGTCATCAGCAACAGACCTACATTAAAGACTTGATGGTTTGTTTCTAGTGGGTAGGTATAAATTGAGAAAGAGAGGGTGAGATCTACCAGCACTGAAACAAAGCAGAGGCAGGTAGCGTGGCTCTGGCAAGCCAAAACCACGAGCCATTAAAACTTGGTAATGTCACATAGGAGAAAGAAGAATTGGAGGTCTAGTGCTTCCAGAATCTTCCCTGATTAAAGCTGTACCATGTCTTCACCTAATGGATACTATTTACTTTCAAAGCTGCCTTAGACAGAGATGATGTCTTCCTTACTGTGTCCAGCACTCAGAAGGGCCCTATGGCTAGTGACTACAGAGTAAAGTGAGCAGTTGCTAGTAGGCAGCAGTAAGTGCCAAGTGGGGCAGATCCAGCTTCAGCCCAAATGGGTCCAAGAAGGGCTGGCACCTGTGCAGCCACACAACTGCATCAGAGGGCAGAGGCACCAGTGCTCTGGCACACCTACACAAAGTGTTCCAGGTGGGAACAGCTCTGCTCTGGTGAGGCCTCACCTGGAATATGTGTCCAGTTCTGGGCTCCCCAGCTCAAGAGGGACAGGGAACTTCTAGAGAGAGTCCAGCACAGAGCCACCAGGATGACCAGGGACTAGAGCATCTTTCCTATGAGGAAAAGCTGTGGAACATGGGCCTGCTTAGCCTGGAGAAGACTGAGAGGAGAATCTCATCAACACTTGTAAATACCTAATCAGTGGATGTCAAGAGGATTGGGCTGCACTTTTTTCTGTGTATTCAGTGTCAGGACAATGGATATTCTGGAACACGAAAAGTTCCATTTAAACACAAGGAAAAACTTCTTTCCAGTGAGGGTGAGGGAGCCCTGGCACAGGCTGCCCAGGGATGGTGTGGAGTCTCCTTTTCTGGAGGTTTCCAAAACCTGCCTGGACATGTTCCTGTGTGACCCGATCTAGGTGGCCCTGCTCTAGTAGGGGTATTGGACTGGGTGATCACTAGATGTCCCTTCCAACCCTACCATTCTGTGATTCTGTGAACACAGACATGGCAAGTACTAAACATGCTGACTCACTCACTGGCAGGCCATACAGTAGCTCCAAACACCCTCCTAGACATCATGCAAATCCTAAACAATATTGTGGCACCTGTAGTGCTGAGGCTAAAGTCTTCTCAGTCTTCCTAACAAGCCTGCCCAAGAACATCCACTGAGCCAGAGCAAGGGCACATGGGGTGAGCGGAGTAGATAGGAACCAAGTTCTTGGAGCATGTGAAGTTTAATGTACAATTAAGTGATTTATTTTATTTTTAAAAAATACTTGACATTACTTGGTAATGTCAGGGTTGCTCCTGCAGGCTAAGGCAGTAATGAATTTATAAAAATTTCAAAGGTAATCCTACACAAGATCATTTCTGGTGTAACCATCACCTATGGGCTAACTACACAGCAGCTACAGCACCCATTCACCGTGTCTGAAGTGAATTTTCTTTTCCAAAGAAAACTGAATAAAGTGCTTGCTGCATGTTGCCATTTCAAGTGTGCTCTTGGTCACTGTTTGCAAATTACAGAATCTGAGGGCAGAATGACAAGGTCTATTGCTTTTTCATATGTTATACTGAAACAAGGACAGAAATAAACCCACGATTCACTCCTGCCCTCTGAAGCCATGAAAATATCTTAACAGTCTAGCCTTGTTTGCCTTGAACATGTACCTGGACACAACAGAGTGAAAAAAGATCAATACTGAGTTTCTACTCCTGCTTATTTTTTTTCTTCAACTATTTATAGTGAGAATGTCAGAACAAACTGTTTGGCACAATCCATCACACGCAGTGCAAGACCATTAGTCTCTATGACAACCTGATCAGAATAAACTTGAGAAGTCAGCTTCACAACAAAAACTAAATCTCTCAAACTACAGCACCTGCAAGAAATTGGCAAGGAAAGGAAAAGAGAATTAGGAAAGCTCTTTCTGGCAGGGAGGGAGTAACAAACACAACACCTCCCTGAAAAATCTTCCTACTGAGAGGACTTGCCAGGCATTTATAGAAATGTCTTCCTATAATTGTTTTTATCCAAGGACTAAACTGCACTTGAACAGACTCTGGATAGTGCTTGGATCCTGCTCACGTTTCTTGACTACAGGATAAACGCAACTGAGAGAGAAGAGCTTGTTTGGACTTTTCCTGCTACCACATGCTCCTTTGAACTATCAAAGCATAAGGTATTTTGGAGTTGAATGCCAACACAACTTTCTCATATACAAAACCTGAAGAATGTATGTTTCTTATTACATTGTACGTGAGTGGTTGACAGAGAATCCACCCACACACAGTATACAACAGTGAATATAGACTTTTTACCTTTATAAAAGAGTACTACTATCTTCTGAAAGGCTTTCATGAAGTGGATGTTGTCATAACAGTACTCCTGCACCTTCTGGAGAAGAATCAGTTCTGACTGGCCTTGAGTGCTGAAGACAGCAAGCAGGGGGGCATATTGCTGAATGGAAGAGAGGTTGAACACCAAAATCCATGTCAGTATATTAAAAAACAAAAAAAAAAAGAATCTATGCAGCATGAATTTCATCCCAGAAAATCTGTTTCACCAAAACCTTAGATTTAGTTATCAGTTGCATTTTCTTGAACACGGACAATGCATATACAAAAATATTTACCAACTTTTCTAAGATGTGCTGCATGCTGTGAGCTAAAACTCTGTATCACTTATAGATACTTAATTTTGCAAAATCAGTTAATGAAGTTCACATCTTGCTGTTTGCACATTTCACAAGGTAGCACACTGCTGATTTAGGAGTGATGCTCTACTGATGTTCATAATACAAGACATCCAATGATTAAGTGCATGAAAATACAACCCTCTAGTTTCACAGGGGTTTCAGAAGCCCCAGGAAATTTAATTAAATTATTCCAGCTTAACTGTGATCAAGTGTCAATTTTTTCTCATTATCACCATCAGAGCATTAACGACAACTTTTGCTTTGGTAAACATAGATGTTGGCAAAGCACAGTATTAGCTGCTAATGTTATTCTGACAATACAGGAGCACTACATTTTGTTGTCTTCTCCCAGAGTTTACAACAAAAGATAAAGCAAAAACTTTTTTGGTTTGCATTTTTTCCCACTTAGGTCTTAAAGTATAAACTACGTTAAGAGACCACATCCTGTTCATTCTTTCCATGAAAACTAGTGTTTATACCCATGTCTCTCCGATTTCTTTTCCTCTTAGCCTGTGACAAGTCCAGCTAAGACTGCAGTCTTAAATTTAAGGTAATATTGAGAGCGTTTTTCCAAGTTGATGAGAAGAAAAATTACCCTTGATCTTCAGAGCCTGCAGACAAAATACACATTGAGGTAACTATTTCAATTGTTTTTGCACTGATCAGTTCAGCCTTCCTTCATCATTTTCAGTAAGGCTTTTGGTTTGGCATTTTTCAGCGGGATTGGCAACAGTCTGATATGACAGAGTTCTGGTCTGTGCAACCTGGGCTGCTGACAGACACAGTGAGGTAACAAACCACCCACCACCTGCAGCACTGATGAGCATGTTCAGAAGTACATACACTTCAGGACGTCTCTGTAAGAGGCTAAGCCCTGAAGGTTTTACTCAACATGATCCATAGAATAAAACTATCAAAATGCATGAAATTCAACTGAAAATTGAAAGGTTGGTCCAGAATGTCGTTTGCAAAATAATTATTGGCTATTAATTTAAAGAGAGCAAGAAATGACACAGCAACTGTAACAAGAGGAGCTAGGCAGGCAGGCAATGTTACTACTTTGGAAGAAACTGTCTTAAGAAGTAACAATGAGAAATGATTAAATGTAGCTAACACCAGAGGCTGAATTTTTCAATCTCTTGCAGATATAGCCTTATCTTTAGAAAAAAAAAAAATCTACTGTTTTGGTAAAAGCACTGCAAAAGTTGTACAGTCGTGCTGTTTTCACACAGCAGATGTAGCTAGAAAGATGCCTGATCAAGACAAGGACAAGATACTTTACCTAATTCAGTGTTGCTACACATAGTTGATGGCTTGGTCAGTGAGATGCATGGGACTAAGCATCCAGTCAACAATATTTGTACAAAGCCAGCTATATTTCTCTTTTCCTAATGTTCAAATATTCAAAAAAGTGTTTGTTAATTTGCCCTGCAGTACTAGACAGTAAATCTCAATAAACACTCTGTTACAAATCAAAGAGATGTGATCAATTTTTACATCAAAAGAAAAACAACATTTCTCCTCCTTCTGGAAACTACCTTGTCTTTCTGCTACTATTTGGGTCACCTGAGAAGACTTCAAGGCATTTGATTTTACCATCAAATACTACACAAGATACCAAACAGGTACATTTCTAGGATGACTGATTGGGAAACCAAATTCAGATGAAAGGACAGCAATAGTAGACGCTAAACCAACGTGGGATCTCCCTAGTATGGAGAGGCATCCAATACGAGAACAAAGGAATTCAGATCAAGCTTAAGATCCATTTTACCATAAAGAATAAAGTACAGATTGCTTCTGTCCTAAGGGAAATCTTTGCACCCCTGGCTATGAGGAAGTATTCTCCTGTCCATGGATTAACGGCTTAAAAGGACTAGTTCTGATGAAAAGCCCTTCTGCCTTTGTTGTCGGTTCAAGTGTCTTGCACCACACAATTCTTTTAGACTTAGATGAGGAATATCAACCATGGCAATGCCTCTGCATTGTTCGCAGGTTTGGTAGTTTTTTTCCCACCTCAAGGTCAAGAGTTTTTTGTGCCAACATGCAACTGTGATACTATAATCCATCATCACTTAGCAAATGAAAGCCCATCTTTCTATGCATTCAGCTTTCTGATCCAAAAGGACAGTACCTGGATCAGAGTAACCACACTGTACAGTGTTCCTGGCTTATTAATTGATGTGTCACTGAGTATCCAGCTCTCACAGTCAACATCAGCAACAACTGCTTCCCAGATTCTGAACTCAGCAGTCCTACCTAGATTTAACCAGCTCTGTGCAAAGCCTGCACAGGTGCCACCTCATCATGCACCCAAAACTGCTTTGCTTCCAGCAAAGACATTGCAAAGGCAGTTCCTACAGGTTACTGGTCAGGTCTGAGCAGAGCCGAGTCCCTGTATTTGCATGGTATTGTTTTCAATGCAAGGAGCTCCTCACGATCCAGCAGTGCTGGCAAGCACAATGCAGAGGCACTTAGACTGTGACCACCGATAATCTGAACTACCTCCATTTTCTATTCATTTAACAAAAAAAGGGACTATACACAATACTTGATGTGCTCAGCATCAGCCCTCAAAACTCTAAATTTCCTGGATTTAAACAGATAAAAACTTGACAGCTGTAGAATGCATTCTGTTAATTCACAGCAGCCTTTCCCCTCTTCACCCATGTACACACCTTTAGATGTTTGAGGGCTTGCTCTGCAACCAGCTCTTCTTTCTTGTTCCATTCCACAGCATTCATGACACAGGTCCACAGGAGACCGATCACTGCCGGCTCTGGCAGCTCATTTCTTTTCATTTCCTCTTTTACATAAAGCACTACCTGGAGCAGGAAATAAACTGCTGTCTTAAACAAGATTTCCAATCAATCAAAAATGCTACTGACTTACCAAATACTTGTAGTCATTTTCAAATAACATCACAGTATAGAAGTAATAAGAAACAAAATTAGAACAAGAATAATGAAAAGGAAGCATTTAACACATTTTTACTTAACGACATTACTATTACTTGACTGTTTTTGTCCCTCTCCTCCAACCTAACAGTTAATGCAGTTAAATGAAATACATTCCAACCAAGTATAACTGAACAAAAAACCCCAAACCCCATAATCAGCTGCACTTGCAAATCCAGAGGATGTTTTGTTGCTTTAGTCTTAAGCAAAGTAAACTGGTATTCTGAACAAGATAATTTAAAGAAAAACAAGGGAAATTTCTGTTCCTCTTTACCTACTGTTGAATTAAGTCTTTGACTATTATTGCATGAACAGAAGTTGCAGAAAACCACTCTTTACCTCTTTAATTGGGCATTCCTGAGAGAGACGTTCTTGCAGCTCTTTTTGAAGTTCTTTACGAGTCCCTAGTGATTGCTGAACTCTAAGGAAATCTGAGAGCTCTTTTAGACCTGCTTCAGTGAAATACTTGGCAAAATGGTCCACATTCTGCCGGTTGGCTGGAAACAGTTCCTAAAAAGACAAGAATGCTCTCTGTTAAATAAATGATCAACTATGACTCTTGATACAATGTAAGGAATGTTTTTAAGAATTAACTGTGTGGATCACCTGGTACTGCAATTAAAAAAAGAGTCAGTCCTTGTATTAACACTGGAAAAGTCAACATCTCATCCATAAAGTTGTGTTTCATTACAGTGGAAGGAAAAATGGTGGTCAGTTAGTTATACAAAAAGAAGGTAACACCCTCTCCACATGAAGTGTGTGTACCTAAAATAGTTACGGGCTTAAGGTGTTGCTCAGAACAGTCCTCAGATAACCTGTACCTTTTTCAGATTTCAAGAGTTTTGAAGGGAAAGTACAAAGGAACAGCTGGTAAAGCCATTACACACAAAGCACATTTACCATACCCTCTCAGTGCATCCAGACATTTACCTCTTCAGTTCTTTAAGCAGCCCAGGCATTCTGGCCTGATGTCACTGCTCTGCTGAGCAACCGTTACCACTAACGCATCATTCGACAAAAATCACACATCCACTACATACTGTTAACGTTAACTCCTGTAGCATTTCTAACTAAGTCCATCCACTCAGAAAGGCGAAAATTATTCCCAAAAATGTGATGCGGCAAATGCTCCATTTTAGCTGGGATTCAACAGCATTTGCTTACCATTCAGTTCTTGGTGTTTAACAATGATTTGTGAAATAGACAGCACTTTTTTTTTCCCCTTTTACAAAGAAACTAGAAACCCTTGCTCTGTTTACTTACTGGAAATGAGATTAAGAGAATTTCTTGAAGGGCAATATCATTTGATACTTTATAGTTGTTTAATACAGCAGCATGATAGTCAATAGCTGAAAGTTTAAGTCAGTCAAGTCTGACGTAGAAATAAGATGCAGTTTACTTCCTTCCCTCCCAATGAACGGTGTAATTAGCTCATTTCTCTGCTTTATGGCAAATTATTTATGACTTGGACCCTTAAAATCAAATACAAATTGAAGAAGCTGCTTCATTTTTGAAAGATTCTTGCTTAATCATAAATTACTGAGGTAGAAACAGGAAATACTGGTGAAATTCTCCAGGCAGGGCTACACAGGATGTAGTGCATTCAACAGGATTACTGAAGCAGCAATCTTTTTGAGGATTAAAAAGAAACACTATTGATCTTCAGAAAGGCACTGGAAGAAAAAAAACACATGACTGCTGCATATTCATATGTGCTCTAAATACCTCAGGCCATTGCTACAAACACAGGTTTTGAGTTCAAAGGCTGAAAGCCTTCCTGCATTGCTTCTACTAGGTCTGCTGTCATGATTGTGTGACTGTTTATGCTACCCAGATGGCTAGTGCTGCAGAAAATTAGCTTACTGTGCTTTCACTATGCTATTTAAACACTGTTGCTTTGGAAATATATTCTAATCATAACCCTTTATACTTTATTTTTTATTTACAAAAGTAAAACATATTTTAAAAAAGTCTTCATACAACATTGTTGTTAGTGTGTGTTTCGTTAGCAGTGGTTAGATAAATAACCCATTTAATTAATTCCCAAATCCCATACATACAGTCTTTCAGAAGGCATTTAACTACAGGAGAAATACAGACAGAAGGTAAAAACACGTGATATTTAATATTTCTGAACCTGTATCAGCGCTACAGCCCTAACAATATTGCTGTGATTCAAAATATTTAAAAAATGCTAAGAGACACTGAGGGGGAGTTAACATGCTTACAGCGACTGCCATCTGCATTTTATGTCCTTCTCTTTCCCAAGGAGAGATGAAGATTATTGAAAGAATATTTTACTCACTAGCAATCTCTTATCAAGGTTGGCTTTTCTTAAAGCAGAGGTAACAGAATTGGCATCTTTCTCTGCCATCCATGCTTTAAAAAGCTTTACAGCGAAAGAGGCTGCAATCCCTGTTTGAGAAAAAACACAGAACACACTTCAGCAATTTTCAACATGGATGAGAAATGGCTGTAAGAATTGCAAGGTTACAAAATGATTACAAGAATATGGAATGAAAATACATTTATTACAGGTAGAATTGAAATTTTCTTCATTTTCTTCTTCAATGCAGCATTAATTTTCTAAAGTATGCTATATTGATTGAAAATCTTTTCATTCTGTACGACCTATCTCCATTCTATTGTTCAAAGATCTTTTTTTTCCATTATTTTCCTATATTGATTGAAAATCTCTTCATTCTGTATGACCTATCTCCATTCTATTGTTCAAAGATTTTTTTTTCAATTATTTTCCTGCCTCAATTCACAGACCAAGTCCAATGTAAAATGAAAACTTACATATGAAATCTGTTATAGGAAATGAAGACACAAAATAAAAAAATGTAGGGATATGAACTGAAAAAAACATACCTTAAAAGGAATTTTTAGCAAGTCCTGGATTAAGGTTAAATAACTTTGAAACTTATAGGTAACTGATTGTACTCCATCCTCCTAGGAGGAATTTAGCAGCTTGTAGGACTAGGCATAAATACTATGTTAAGTGGAAAAATTGCTTCCTCAAGGCACAACCTAGTATTTTGTACATGAAATCAAACAAACTTTGCCTCCACTTGCTGTAGTTTTCCCAGAGGAGCAGGAAACTATTCCCACACCTTTTATTTCCCTCTGGCACATGTTACTAGAGCAGCACCATCATGAATCTCCTCTGGCTTCTTGGCTGTGAGTGGCAAGTGCAGGGAGCTGAAAGGAAGCTGAAAGGTCTCTGAAGTGGAGACCCAGCTCATCCTTGAGGATGGTCCCCTTTAGGCTAGTTCTGCTTCTCTGTACTACACTCATATCAACATTTGCAGTGCTATTGAGAGTCATGATAATGATAACTGTGTGCTCTGTAACAACCAGTTGTTAGAATTTTGTTTCACCTCCAAACAGTCCTGAAGCTCTGAGAGCTAGATGGGAACTACTAAGGGGAAGTAGCCTTGTCATTCTTAGACACTTTATAGATAGATATCCATTCGTTTTATTTCTAGAATTCATCGACTAAATGAGTCATCAAACAGGAACAGAAGAGATTATTCCCGAGGCTGTGTAAACTTCATTAACTTTCATTCAGGTCTTGATTGTTATGACAGTTTTGGCAACCTTATTTCAAAAGCTCAGTTGTAAGGCACAATCCTTAGAGAAATACTGCCTGGAATCATGGGTGCACAATGTCACGCCAAGAGAGGTCAACAAATACTACTTAAGGCTGGTTTTACATGTTGCACAGCAGGTTCCAAGTGAACCTACTAGAAACACACCAGCCTCCCGCAAAAGATGCTTCTTTTTCTATCCACACATGACAGTAAAACACTGAAAAAGGGCAACTCTAAAATGAATCAGGCATTTGTCTTGAATTTGACAGATTTCCCGTCCACATGGTCTACCCTTATGTATGAAGTGGTTTTGCCTGGGTCAGGTTTTTTGGTAGTGCAGGAGCTACAGGGGTGGCTTCTTTAAACAAAGAGTTGCTAGAAGCTTCCCCAGTAGCCCACAGGGTTAGGGCCAGTCAACATTAAAATGGACCCTGCACCTGACCCAGGCCTGGCCAATTAGTGATGGAGGTAATGCCTCTATGAATAACATATTTGAGAAGGGGAAGAAGTTGTTGTGCAGTTGCAAAACTGCAGCAGCAACAGGGAGTGAGAATGAGAAAACATCTTCGCGGACACCAAGGTCAGTGGAGAAGGAGAGAGCTTATGGCCTGAAAGACCTGTGGTGAGGACCATGGTGAAGCAGGTTGTCCCCCTGCAGTCCACGGGAGGCCACTGGGAAGCAGAGATCCACTCGCAACCTGTGGAGGACCCCACGCTGGAGCGGGTGGATGCCTGAAGGAGGCTGTGACTCTGTGGGAAGCCCCACACTGCAGCAGGCTCCTGGCAGGACCTAGGAGTCTGTGGGAAGAGAGAAGCTCATGCCAGAGCAGATTTGCTGTCAGGACTTGTGATCCTGTGAGGGACTCAGGCTGGAGCAGTCAGTACCTGAAGGACTGTTCTCCAGATGGGTGACCCACATTAGGGCAGGGTGTGAAGAGCTGCCCCCGTGGGAGGCCCCATGCTGGAGAAGTTTGTGAGGGACTGTCTCCCGTGGGGAGGGACCCCACAGTGTAGCAGTGGGAAGTGTGAGGAGGCCTCCCCCTGAGAAGAAGCATCAGCAAAGTCCATCTGTAATGAAACAACTGCAACCTCCATCCCCCATCCCCTGCACCACTGATGGGGAAGGAAGGAGAGTCCTGGGAAGAGGGGGGGGGTGGGGGGAGGCGTTTTTAAGATTTGGTTGTTTCTTATCTCCCTGTTCTTGTTCCCTTAATAAATCAAACCTTTTTTTCCCTAGATTGAGTCTGTTTTGCCTGCTGCACGATCTCTCTATCCTTACCTCAACTCACAAACTGTTCGTTATATTTCTCTCTCTCCTGTCCATAATTGTTTCCTCATGTGTTTAACCTCACCTGCCTGCAGTATTTTTTTTTGTAAATAAAAAAAGGTACCAATTTTATTTTCATATGATCTACCTATTTTAAGCCTTGTTCTTTTTCCTGTTTTTCAATTATTTTCTCATCTTTAATTCTTCTGTAAAAAGATCTATTCCAGAACACCGTTTGAACAATCTTTTGCTCAAATGCTGACACACGTACATTTTTAGTGTATATCAACCAAGAGCCAAAAGTATATGTAAGTTCCTGATAAATGTTCAGGGCTCCTAGAAATGTAAGTTCATAACACAAATGGAATTTGTTTTAGGATTTTGTACATAATAAATGTGTTCCTAAAAATATAACACTTTAAATACAACAAATTCAGCTTTAAAAATGTGAGTTTTCAGATGCCTCTTTCTATAACTAGGAACAGCCTCTGATTCTAAAACTTTGCAGCCAATCACCCTAAGATACAGATTAGTGCTTTTTTTGAATTTTCTCCTAGTTTAATTCTGATTCCAAAAGCTGTGAGTGATGAAAGAGAAAAGCTGCAGCTGTGGCTTTTCTCTCTGCATCACTTAGAAAACAAATTTAGCATGCTGCAAACGAGAACATGAAGATAGAATACTTTGTTTAAAAAAAACAGAATACATTTTAGCTAATATATAGCTCTTTAACAAAGCCAAAAACATTTCATAAGAACTGTTAAACACTGACAGTGCATTTGCAATTATTTCAAGTAGTCAGTAACTTACAGAGACAGACATTGTTGAGTAAGTACTTGGGAAATCAGGACTCCATGTTAAATGGCTATAAACAACTAAATAAAACCCCTCAAAAAAAAAAGTCATCTCAAAATGGCATTTTATCCTAAGACTGAAGCTACTCATCTTATAGCAAACACAAGTCCAGTAACTGATCACTACTGGTATGAAGGCAAAATAAGGGTTTGATTTGTTTTTTTTTTTTTTTCTTTTGAAACATCCAAACTGCCTGCATATTCTCTCTGCTCCACTCCACACTCACATGCACAAGATTTTGACAACACTTGAAACAATGCTACCAGACATATCTCAGGAATAGATGTTCTATTTCATGCTTTTATAGTAACATAAGAATATATATTTCCTAAATTTTGCACACACATATATAACTTCCAAAAAACCATAAATCCTTTGAGGTTTCTTTTGTCTTTTTGTTGCTTTTTTCCTGTGTTTTAACTGCCCTCTTCATATATTTCACAAAGCATGTTGACTGTTTTTGTCTTATATATGCTTCTACTTCTAAATACTGACTTCTACTGTACAGTTACAGTCTTCCAAAATACAAAATGTACTGCAATAAAATATATCTCCCATTCAACTTAATGAAAGAAAAAAGTTACTACAGAAAATTACCTTCTTTAACTATATTGTCAGTGAAGAGGCTTGTTAAAATTGTAGCAGGAAGAGTCCCATTGGCTAACAGAATGCCAGAAAGCATTGCCAGCTTTGTCTGTTCTGTCTCCGTAAAGGCTTTAAGAAACAGTAGAAGCTGCAGGTCAGACAAGAAAAAAAGGAAATATATATTTGAACCACGAGCAATGGTAGTAGATAGAACAAATATTAGCAGACAGTTTAATTTCTTAATTCTCAAGAAATTCAACTATAATTAATAACCACTGAAATGTGTTCCAAAGCATGGCAGTGTCATTTCACTAATTGCTTACAATTTCACTTTTCATAAGGGCGCAAGCATGCAGAATACGGCCTTATTTGAGGACAAAAGGCCTGTCTTCTCCAAATACATGTGTATTTGCATAAAAGTAAAAGCGCTTGTTGAAGGCTTGAGACCCACAGAAATGACAAGATTACAGACTTGCTGATTTCAACAGGCTAACAGGAGCCTGTTCTTCAGACCTTGGACTAAGATCCACAAAGTTGCAGTTCATTTTCTAGCTTAAAAAGAAAAAACATTGCTCCTGCAAACAATAAAAGGATAAAGTCTCCTCTTTTCCTTTTGGGGAAGGGAACACAGCACAAATACAACAGATTCTCTATTGGATAAAGAAAAATATTTATTTCAGGTTCAGACATTCTTGATAAAGCTGACAAAGGACAAAGAACAACAAAAGTTGCTTTAAGACCTCACCATTCCAACTACAAATTAGAAAAGTGAACAAATATCTTGAGAAAAATTATAAATGTCACCATCTTAAGAGCTAGAAGATCTGAACTACATATTTACCTCTTAAAAGTCTAAAAGTGGCAATTAAGTCGATTTTAAATATCTTAATTTCATATGTTAAAATGAATGACTTGAAAGTAGATTAATGAAGTGCATTATACCTCTTCTTTACATCAGGAAAAAAGCACAAAATGAGATTTTGTTAATAGCATTACTGTTAACAACATTTTCTGAACATGTTGTTAGCAATCATAAAATGTATGATGGGAAAAAGGGTGCTAGACAGCAAAGGACAACTTCACTGCAAAAAGCTGCGGACTCCATCAGAAGCTGACTTACAAATTTACTGTCACCACAAAAAGAAAAAGAAATAAAAGGGAAAAAAAGAAAGAAGAAAGTCTGCAGACATTCATTTCTGGTTTAAAAAGGAATTCTCATTTCCTTCTTCATCTACCAGCACTTCATTCAGGCACCTTCTGCTGTCGTAACACTGTTTTTTCTTCTTCAAATGAGCAATACATGAATAGATGTAATCAGTGCAGAACAGATTGTTCTGATGGAAAATTCCAAACCAGTTTCCAACTTGGGTATTTCTTAATCACCAAGTGCTACCCATACAAAGGGGCAGAACATCACACGTGTCCCTGTGCTTGTTTGTTTCCACGGACAGGGAAGCTACTCTTCAAGATATCGAACCGGCTCGACATTAATTGCAAAGCTTTCTGAATGTCGTGATAGCTTAAAAATACGGAAAGTAATGAAGTTATTAAAACTTACGCAGTGTTTTATGAATAGCTCTGCTATCAGTGAACAGAAAACACCCAATTCATACAGTAGTACTTACATAATAATATCAGCTTTAAATTACAGCTTACACAGGCCTGAATGATTCAACAACAGGCTTTTTTTTAAGCGGGCTTCAGTTAAATGATTGCAACATACAGTTTTAATCTAAGAGAAAACATTTAGAGCTGTAAAATATCAAGGTGCAGTTTTATTTTGACAAATCACTCACAACCAAAAAATGTATAAAAATTTGGGATGCAGATGAGTGCAATTATTATTTCTAAATATGTGGATGAGAAACAAGCTGTGTGCTGTATATCCAAATGCAGTAATTAACCGGTATATATAATGGTGCAGGTAAAAGAACTCCAGGCCTACATTTAAAGGGAAGACTGGAAACATTTTTACAGAATTTCAATATAAACCTAGTGTCAAATGGAGGCCTGGACATTTAAAGGTTTTCGTTATACAAGCTTTACCAACAATACTGTATCAAAATGTATCTGCACAAGATAAAAAATACAAATTAGACCTGTTGTGCTTTACTGTAGGACTGAGACTGTTAGCAAAGAGGAAATAGCTTTGATTTCTGTGTAGTCTACTTTTCTTCCTTCAGCTCCTGAGGATTTTGATTAGAAAGCAGTCACTCTGACTACTTTAACATGAGAGACCAGGTTTTGACCTACTTCTAAGCATAAATCTTCTGAAATCTATGAACGTCACAGGATCATTGTCTTGCCTTTCCTTTGAAAAATGCTGCTTGCAAGTCTCTTAGGATGAATCTGGATGTTGGTGTTCTTTAACTGTACCCCACTGCACTGTGTTCTAAGCAGGAACCTCATCTTCTACACAGCTCTCACTACTTAAAGTAGTTACTAGCTACTTCAGGTGCTACTAGTATAATTTTTTATTAGCAATATTTTTGAAAAGCAGTTCAAATGAACTTAGACATGTCATCTTCTGCTGTTCAAGAATATTATTCTATACTTTCAAGAAACTGTGAAATGTGTTCTAACTTAGCTGGAGACTGGGTGTTAAGAAGAATCAAAATCTTTACTAAATCAAATCTAAAATCATCAAAAAGAACAAAACATTCAGTTGGAAGCTGTTGTTTCAGATTTTTATTGTTGATTGCTTTAAGAGTTCTTCTTTTAGCATCATGACTACAAACCTCAGCGGGGAAGTTACAGAACATCCAAATCATTTCAGAATAGTACTAAACCACCCACAGAAAGTTCTCCAGGCTGATGCTTCCCTGCTGTTAGCCAAGCACTGGCACTACTGCTTTTGTTACAGATACAGACCGATTTCAGGCATAAAATGCACCATTCTGGCTCAAAATTTTGCATTTCTATCACAGTTATAAGAACTCCCAGCTATTTAAGTGGGAGTTCAGAATGCCTAATAAGTACACAACCAGACCTAACGTGCTGTTCCAGGCTATTTTCGGCTTTAGAGAAAAAGTCTTTTAAGCACAGACTCTGAGTGAAAAGACATGCACAGAACATTAAAAAGGCATACAGGAAGAACAAAAGCTTCTGCTCTCCTCTTGCAATCTGGAAGCATAAATAGTAAAAATTAAGCAATTTTATCCACACAGGGAGTGTGAGATCTCTTTATATTTTCATTATCTGAAGTGGTTTGTTGCTTTAGCATCTGACAGTTTGTCATATCTGTAGACAGCACTGAATTGTCAGCAATGAAGAAGGCAGCTAACGTAACATCTATCTGCTGACTCATTCTTGCCTTAAATTTCGATGATTTAAAGCATCTCATTTTACTTCCCACTTGATCTCAGAATGTTAGGCTCCTCTTATGTCACAATTCCCAGCTTGAGTTAGCCTTCTTTCATTAGGAAAACAGGAACACAAACAAAAGACCTCGCAACATCTCCCAGTACTTCTGATGTCCTCATATGACTCCGTAATATTTACTACTAGTAGGACAAAAAAATACGCTTATCTGTACCTTATGCCAATTTTGATAATAAAAAAACCCCAACTATTTAGAATGTTACTTAAACCTGCAAAACACACACATGCAGACAGCTAATATTGCATTCTTCATCCACTGACCTGAATGGAAATACATATGCAAGGAAGATAAACACACTTTTGAAACGGCTCATTTTCCTGAGCTTACTGCAAACTGTTGACATGGGTCTTAAGCTGTCTATATCAAAAACTAGCAGGTGAGCAATGCACTTAAACGTCTTTGTCTTCTGTTGAAATTGTTTGTACAAAATAATTTACATGTAAAATTCAGACGTATGGTTTGCTTATGTCACTAGAAGAAAGAGTAAGTGGCAATTTTGGGGGGAAGGGAGTTAAGAAAAAGTATTTGAAAGCTAGAAGCACATAAAAAAGAGAAAAGGTACTGGGAAATAATGTCCTAATGACGAAATTATGAACTAAAAGACATAAAGCAGACGTTTGTGAAAAATAATACCATTTAAGACAATCTGTCTTGAAAGAGAATTAGAGAATCATATAATCATTTAGGCCTGAAAAGACCTTTAAGATCATGAAGTCCAAGTGTAACTGATGTCCCACTGAAACCATCTGCTTCTTTAAGAGTGAAACTGCCAGTATTGCCTTAGGTTTTTAGCATGACTTTTTCTGTGAGAAAAGCTAATTTTCCTCCAAGTGCTCCAGCTGCCTAATGACTCTGCCAAAAAAACCCACTTCCATTGCTGGGACAGTGACCCATGAAATAACATCTAGGAGTCACTGTCTTGCTTTTATAACTACTGATTAACTGCAGTAGTCTTTGAACTACCAGTTCCTGCAGATACACCTTCTAGACATACTAATGTATCTATATTCTGATGCTCTGTGAGCAGCTACTCTTATACAAGTTACACAGAATCACAGATCATTACGGTCTGAAAAGACCTTTAAGATCTTTGACTACAACCACTAACCTCACACTGCCAGGCCCATCAACTAAACTGTATCCTTCAGCACTTAATCCATACATATTTTAAGTATCTCTAGGGATGATGACTCCACCACCTCCCTGAGCAGCCCATTCCAATGTGAGATTGCAAAAAAAGTTCTTTCTAACGTCCAATCTAAACCTCATCTGGCGCAACTTGAACCCACTTCCTTGTGTCCTATCATTCACTACCAGAGACAAGAGACTGATCCCCACCTACCTACAACTTCCCTTCAGGTAGTTGTAGAGAGTGATTATATCTCCTCTCAGTCTCCTCTTCTCTAGACTAAACATCTCCAGGTCCCTCAGGCACATCTCATATGACTTTTCTCCAGACCCTTCACCAGCTTCATTGCTTGTCTCTGGACACTCTCCAGCAACTCAATGTCCATCTTGTAGTGAGGGGTCCAGAACCGAACACAGTACTTGAGGTGCGGCCTCACCAGCACCAAGTACAGGGGGACAATCACTTCCTTGGTCCTGCTGGTCACACTATTTCTCATCAAGCTAGGATGCCATTGGCTTTCTTGGCCTTGATCTGGGCACACTGCTGGCTCACATTCAGATGGCTGTTGATTAACATCCCCAGATCCTTTTCTGCCAGGTAGGTTTCCAGCCACATATCACCAAGGCTGTAGCATTGCATGGGGTTGTTGTGGCCCAAGTGCAGGACCCTGTACTTGGCCTTGTTGAACCTCATACAATTGGCCTCAACCCATATCTCCAGCCTGTTCAGGTCCCTCTGTAGAGCCACTGGTGACTGGCCACCAATGGGATTTAACTCCATTCACCATCACTCTTCGGGCCTGGCCATCCAGAGAGTTTTTCACCCATTGCACAGTATGTCCATCCAAGCCATGGGCAACCAGTTTCTCCTGGAGGATGCTATGGGAGACTGTGTTGAAGGCCTTACTAAAGTCCAGGAAGACGACATCCACAGCTTTTCCCTCATCCACTATGCAGGTCACCTTTTCATAGAAGGAGATCACATTGGTCAAATGGGATCTGCCCTTCATAAGGCCACACTGGCTGGGCCTGAACCCTCAGTTATCATATATATGCCTCATGATGCCTCTCGGGATGATCTGTTAGATAACCTTCCCTGTCACAGACATCAGGCTGACAGACCTGTAGTTCCCAGGATCCTCCTTCTGACCCTTCTTGTAGATGGGTGTCCCATTAGCCATCCACAAGTCCTCTGGGACCTCCCCTTAGTGAGCCAGGACTGCTGGTAGATGATGGAGAGTGGCTCAGTAAGCACTTCCACCAGCTCCCTCACCACCCTCAGGTGGATCCCATCCAGCCTCATTGACTTGTGTGCGTCAAAGCAGAGCAGCAGGTCACATACCATTTACTCTTGGACTAAGGGGACTTCTTTCTGTCCCCTGTCCCTGTCTTGCAGCTCAGGAGGCTGGGTCCCCAGAGAAGAGCTGGTTTTAGTATTGAAGTCTGAGACATTAAGTACCTCACCCTCTTCTTTATTCTTGTTCACTAAAATTCCCCCTTCATCCATTAAAGGGCGAAGATTCCCTTTAGCCTTCCTTTTCTTGCTGTTATTTTTACAGAAACTTTTCTTATTATCTTTCACAGTGATGGCCAGTCTATGTTCTAGTTGAGCCTTGACTCTTCTAATTTTCTCCCTACATGACTTCACAACACCCTTGTAGTCCTCTTGGGCTGCCTGAGGTTTCTTCCAAAGATCATAAATTATCTTTTTCCTCCTGAGTTCTAGCAGAAGCTCCCTGCTCAGCCAGGATGGTCTCTGCTCCTCCAACTCATCTTCTTGCACATGGGAGCAGCTTGGTCTTGCACCTTTAAGATTTCCTTCTTGAAGAATGTTCAGCCCTCCTGGACTCCTGTCATGGTTTAGAAAGGAGTCACTTTTGCTTGGTAACTGGCGGAGGGGACTGCAGCACAGACCTGGTAAAGAGTTCTCAGACTTTCCCCCAGCTCTGGGGTTCAGACCCATCTCTGGCCCAGCTGGGCCAATCTGGCGCCTCTGCCAGCGGTACGTAAGGACAGGAATTTGAAGTGCTTGGGAGAAGGTGTAGGTGAGGTACAAGATGGAGGCGATCATGCGATTCCCACAGTCAGAGAAGGAGAAAGGAAGGAGAAGTGACAGACCGGAGAACCCTCTGCAATCCATGGCAAAAACTCAGGCTGTGCCCTTGCAACCTATGGAGGGCAATGGTAGGACTGAGAGCCACCAGCAGCTTTGGGTGAGTGCACCTGGACGGGTGAGAGACTCTGTGAGGAGGGGGCCATGGCGCAAGCTGTGCTGGAGAGTCTGCGCGCTGCAGAGCAGCCCCACATGAGAGGCAGAGAGGAGCTGCAGCTTTTGGAATGAACACACGTTGAAGTGGCCCATGCAGGGCTGCCGTGTGTGAGGTATCCCATGGACTTGCAGGGAGGACTGGCGAGGAGAGACAAATGGCAGAAGCCATTGGGAACAGACTGACTGAAACCCCCATTCCCTGCCTCTACTGAGCCTTTCAGCAGGTGAGGAGAAAAAGACACCGGGATCAGGGCTCTGAGCCCAGGAAGAGGGGATGGGTGGTGAGAAGGTGGTCTTAAAGGGCTGGTTGTGCTCTTCACCATTGTACCACTCTGTGATATTTCGTGCTTGTTATGTTTTGGGGTTTATGGTTATGTTTTAGTTGGTGGTGGGTTAAATTATTTTCTGTTTTCTTCCCCAAGCTGACTAGCCTGGTCCCTTTTGTCTATTGGCTATAAGCAGCAATTAAGCTCTCCCTGCCCTTTGGCAATTCTAAAGTCTGTGGTACTTGAGTCTAATCATGGTCTTTTGTCCCTAGATGGGCCTAAGCCATAACAACTCCTTTGCCCTTCAGGACTGTCTCCAAAGGGACATTGGCTACCAACTTCCTAAACAATTCCAAGTCTGCCTTCTGGAAATCTAAGGTGGCAGTTCCGGTGATCCCCCTCCTTGTTTATCTGAGGATTGAGAACTTCATCATTTTGTGATCACTATACCCTAGGCAACCTCTAACCATCACATCCCCCACCAGACCTTCTTTGTTTGCGAACACCAGGTCCAGCAAAGTGCCTTGCCTCGTTGGCTCTCTCACCAGCTGCGTGAGGAGGTTATCTTCCACACACTCCAGGAACCTCTCAGACTATTTCCTCTCTTCTGTGTTTTGTTCCCAGCAGACATTCAGTAGGTTGAAGTCCCCCAGGAGAACGAGGGCCAGTGATACCGAGAGTTTTCCCAGCTGCCTGAAGAACCTCTCGTCTACCTTCTCATCCTGGCTGGGTGGTCTATAACAGACTCCTACCATGACATACCCTTATTGTCCTTACTCCTGATTCTTACTCATAGACACTGAACCCTATCCTCACCATCACTGACCTCAAAACAGTCAAGACATCCCCTAAGATAGAACTACCCCTCTGCCTTTCCTGCCCTGCCCGTCCCTTCTGAAGTTTCTCTACCCATCTAGTGCTGCACTCCAGTTGTGTGACTCATTCCACCACGTTTCTACAAGAGCAACAATGTCATACTTCCCTTGGTGCACAATGGCTTTCAGCTCTTCCTATTTGTTGCCTATGCTGTGTGTGTTGCTGTAGATGCACTTCAGGTGGGTTATTGATCCAGATATCTTTTTGAGAGAGGAAGTCCTAACTTCCTCATGATCATTTTCAGATGTGTCCATATACTCTAGTATAAAAACCCTTGTTTCCCTGCTGCCACAAAGAACTCCACCTCCCGCCTCCAACAAGGCAGCAGACCCAGGGATGTCGGGAGCAGACCATCCCTCAGACACCTGCATGCTGCCCCCTGGCTTACCTCCATCAAGCCTGGTATTACCCCTTTCACCCTTTGAATCTAGTTTAAAGGCCTCCCATAGCTGCTAAATGTGCAAAGTGAATTCTTTGAAACTTAAGAGTATTCAAAACAACACCAGTTACAGAAGAGAGGAGGCTGCTGAATGGACGTGGCATTTGCTTATTATGCCAAACACTCCCTGAAACTTGAATGCTATGAGTCAGCACTTCTTATGTCAATGATTATAGTAATCAACAGCAAGAACATTAGATTTGTGTGGGAACAGAGGTAAATTTAGGTCTTTAGAAGATGTATTGAGCAATCAGCATCAGTTAATTGGCAAGCTGGCCACAAGTGCAAAAATAATTTCCTCTATGAGCAAGAATATCTAAATTAGAGCTAAATTTATTCAGCCACAAGAGGTAGTGGTGAGGTATCATGATCCAGACTTACCCTCACTTGACCTTTGCATAAATCTTTCTAGTGTTTAAATAATATGGAAACTTACTTTAACAAACATGTTAAAGTAACATGTTTAGTCACAGGACAGGTTTTGCCACTACCAGCAGGCCTATTAACTTACAGTACAGTGCTTATTACTTATTCAGGCCATGAGAAAAATATATTGACATCTGTTGCTAAGACCACAAATTAGACAAGATAAATTTGTATTTTCTTTTTCAAAATTTTCTACCCACACTTCTCCTATCTCCTTAGAATTCAGTATCACAAAAGAGAACAGTATCCACAAATATCAACTACAATCCAACAGGCAAGTCCTGAACATTCTGCCAATGGTGATGACCTTATCTTGCACATATCTATGACCTCAAATACAAAAACTTGTAGTTAGGCTTCATTCCACAATGCAGGAATAGCTTAATAATCGTAAACCAAATGACATTCTGCACAAGAAATTTGTATGCATTCTATGGAAAAAAACCAGAGAGCTGTTCTACTAGCAGGACAGTAACATCAGCTCTCCTTAAGACCTATACCCCAAAGCTTATCTAAGTTCAGCACAAAAAAGCCTGAGGTAAGACGGTGAGTTTGGTCAAAGCAACCAATAGAAGCATTAATTCAGAAATACTCTACATCAAGTGCTGCCAGCAGTATTCTCTAAACTAAACAGTATTCTCCAAGCTAAACTTGGAGACTAAAGATGCAACCTTTAGGTTCCAACCTCTTTTCTTGTAGAGCTAAATAAAATACATAACAGTGCCAGAATTGTACATATACAACTATTAGACATTAGGTAAAAAAGGTTAACACTCAAGGGGAGACCGCTATCAACATTACCTTTTTGATTTCATCTTCAAATGCTTTCTCCAGATATTTGTATCTCCTGATAAGTTTATTGAAGACCTAAAGATAAACAGAGATTAACTTAAATAATGTCAATTGCAGTCATCCTTCTTTGCAAAAAAAAGGCAAAGGGAAATAAGACTGCCACTGTTGAATCTATAAAGAAAATCGTTGACTAATCCACAATAAGATTTCTTTTTGATTATTATCCCCATAGCAGGAAAGAAAAAGTAGGAAGCTTCTGCTGGCTTCTCACGCTCTAATATACTACTGCACAGTCTTCCTTTAGACATTTTTTCCAGGAAATAAGCAGCCAGCAGAATGATATTTCTGGAGCTGTCTGTTGTGTTGTCTCATTACAGACCACAAAACACCCTTCTCTATTAGTTTGTTCACAAGTAGAAAAATAAAAGTTTTTCAATTCTTGCTTCATAAAGCAATGTTTGAATCCGAGAATTTGCTGCAGCTTGAATCATTTGTATTTCTTAAATTTTTATTCCTGCTCTACTTCTCACTCTATCCACAGATCAAAAGCAGGCAAAAGGAGGAAGTTGTCAGGTGTAAGCCAATAGAGTGAGGCACTCAAGGAGCACTGCTGAGCATCTTCCGTAGATGTAGGTTCTCTCCACCATCATGAATGCTTACAACAAAATACACTACTGCTAGAGAAACACAAAGAACATTTGACAAAGCTTTTAACAAGTATGTTCTTGGAAATGTGTTCAGTTTTTATGTTTCTCATCATGCAACCAGAGATTATAAAAGCTGAAGCGGTACAGGTGCAGATTGCATTCAGATGGAAGAAGAGAGAAGAAAGAAATTAAACCAACAAATCACTGTTCTCACTATTGTACAAAGGGCACAAATAATGTGACTCGCTGTCATGGTTTATATAAGGAACAAGTGACATTATTGTCAGGCTGGTTAGTAGTGCAAGAGAAACTAAGTTTAGAAGGTTTCAGTTCACTTTTCGGAGAATGTAAAACACACGTGAACATCCCAAATGGCAGTACTATGGCTCAGAGCAACTGAACATCAAGCTGTGGTCATGCTGAGAAGCAGAGGGACACAGAATTCTAACAAAATAAGGTGTCAAATAAGATGCAAGATGAAAATGTAAGCTAGCATGTTGTTCATATTTCCAAATAAAAATATGTCAATTTTTATAAGTCACTGCAAATGACAGAAGACTACATAAGCAAACAACTAGCTAATATACCAATAGTAGCTTTAGTGGTTTTTTTAAGATGTTTGAACTGTTTCCATGACACAAGAGAAAACAGTCACACTATTGGTTCATTTAGAAGTCAGAGTAATTAATTAACTAGAAGGAAGATCTAAACACTATTTTAGCCTAACTGCTATTTTGTAATACAGTAAGAACTCTATTTCCTACTCTCCATGAAGAAAAAAGACAAGGTCTACAAAAGGATACATCTCTTCATGCATTAACCACAAAATGTTTTACTTTGTTGGCTTTTACTTTGAGAGGCGGAGAATACATTGAAAATGTCATTTCTCCAATTCCTGAAAGCCTATCCTTGCATTTTCCAACATGCATCTTTTTACTTTAAATTTCTCCTTGTAGGACTGGTACTGACAATTTTTATGATAAAACTATTAAAATATTCAAACTCAATCAACATGGTAGAATCAATGCTTTTACCAATATGAGATTTTCCAGAAGCAGAAGGTCCTGTTTTTGAGGGACATTAAAGCTGATAAGATATATTTGACTTCCTTTCCAGAAATATGTATATTCCACTTCAGATTTTTAAAGATGAGTCTGTAAAGGGGCTTTCTGCTATTTAGCAGAAATTTAGTAGCTATGCAGACTCTGATCCCAGTACCCTTTATATCAACCACCTTTTCAGCAGCTTCCCACCCACCCTCAACACCTTAGCAGGGAGAGTGCTTTCACTTATTGTCCGCAGCATCCCAACAAGAACTACTTATTTAAAAAGATAAATATGTTAGTCAATTAACAATAGCGTTTTGACATATGGGAGTTTCAATGGTATTGCATTTTTATGCAATCTTACTTGTATCCAGAATTGCATGGTGGCTTTCAACTTTCAATAGAATTCTTACTGTCTTTTCTCATATAATTATTATGTTCCATTAAGGAGTTACAGAATATTAGCTTCTCTCCAATAATGTTTTAAGCTGCACTGCTTTTTTTGTGTTAATTTCACATAGGCCTCTTTGTGCAAGCCTTATTACTGCAAAAATAAATTATGTATCACGAATGTAGGAGAAATGAAAGCTCTTGGAATATATGCCCAACTCCTAGCGAGTTACACAACTAAAGGTTGGAGGCGTGAGTTTTTGGGTTTTTTTTTGTCATTCATATACTTCATTTATTTCTAAAAATATGTTCATACAAATCATTCAGGCTGCATACAGAAAAGGTCACCAAAATAATAAGGATGGTGTCTAAAAAGATACTGAACTAACAGCAGACTGAAATAACTAAGACTGCTTTCTGTAAAAGAAAGCATTGCCAGCTGTGATCAGGTTATCTTAAGACATATTATTTTCTTAACTAAATTTTATAGGTTAAGACAGATTACTGGTTAATTGGATTTTCAATTGCCCTGTAACTGTATATTGAAGCCCAGACAGCCTGGAGATGTTACACTGTAATACTTTTTGATACGTAAGTGGAAAACAGTGATCAACCACATCTTTACTGACCTGAGCATAATTTCGGATGGCATCATGATCTTCATCTGCAAAAAATACACAGTGGCTGGTCATCTTGGTCTTGTCATTGTCATCTATGCGTGTGCCTCCAGGGGCTAAAAGAAAGAAAATAAAAAGGTAAGAAACAATTTCTCATTTGAGATAATGTGCTATAAGACTGAATATGTCTAATAACTCTTGTGTCAGTACCACTGAGGCAAAAAGCAAGAGTGAGAGCTAGCAGGGGACAAGGGGGAACAGAAAGCAGATCAAGCTTTGTGAGGCTGTGGTGGCACCTGACAGAAGGGACAGCTGGCTGATATGCTGCACCTAAGATCACACAGACCTCACAGGACTTGGAGATTCAGTTCACACTAAGGAATCTTAGCTGGTTTTGAGAGCTCTGAGTGTGATCACTTAGGTATGAATTGGAGCATAACCCTTGCACATATTTTAACTACTACTTTAAACCACACAATGTAAAACCTTTTCAAAGAAAAAAGCATTAACATTGTTTCTAATTTGATGACTTGGAACACCCTCCTAACCACTCTAAGGCTTGCTAGGCCCATGTAAACATTCAAAACGCTGCTGTAAAAGCTTATTTTGCAGAGAGGTTTTTTTCCTAGGTATTTCCACTGGCTTTGTCTTCCTGTATTATCTCAAATCTTAGAAAAACATCTTTTGTTTTTACATATCAAAGAGCAGGAAGCAGGAATCAAACCAACATGACCAGTAAAAAAGAGCCAACTTATTCAAAATACAGAAGAAGGTGAAAGGCACATTTTTTGCCCAAGCTGCCACTGATACTTGAGAGAAATGCCTCACGGACATCCACAAAGCACTCCCCATTATCCTTCATTACTCCTTTTAGCCAGCTTTTGCTGTAGTATCTACAAAGCAAGCTTTGCAACAGATAATAAATTATTATATTACACCTTTTTATGCTACTAAATTCCTCTGTTTCCCCCAGTTAGTGTGTCTCATTTTCTTCACCATTGCATTTATATGCATGCTGTTTCAGCCCAAGTTGAAGGCTTCTCAGAGCTGTATCCACTTTTTGTGATACCTGCAGAATACCTCACACAACCAAGTCTCTAGGTAAAACTGTACTAAAAACAATAAACAATCTTAAGATGTGAGATGCAAGAAGTATCTAAGTGAAACAGTAATATAGTTTATAATTTCCACTTTGCAAGACAGCATACTAAAAGAAGCAAGGCTGCTCATCAAAATTCTGTTTCAGATACACTGTAGGTTACCTAGCATGCTGCCAGCTACCAAAATATCAAAGAGTGTGTCAGCATAGCGGCGATAATCAAGTCGTGAGCCTGTTGCGTCCAGAAATTTGGCTATGGCCTCCAGGTCACTCCCAGCTTCATTGAGGCCTTGGACAATCGTATCCCTGAAGACTGTGGGTTCAAATTTCTCCTTTTCATCTGGAACAGAGATAAAGGAGAAGGAAAAAGAGAGTAATTTTTAAAACTTTCTATTAAAATTGTCTATCAGCCAGCAACTGAAATGACCACAGCACGTAAATATACTCTTCTGATATCAGTCATATACTGATATATACTGACATATATACTGATTCTGGTCAACAAATCAAAAGTTTGTTTGGTTTTTATTGCCTCCGGAAATTTTGTAGTGTTTACTCTCACTTCCCGCTACACCTCACTCCCCCAACACCAAAACACACACAAACATACAGGGATAAATCAATAAAGAGGAGGAAAGGCAATACTGAAATAATCTTCAAGTTTCATACTGTTACTTCTCCCGTTAAAGATAATATAGACTGTGTGTATCATTATGCATTGCAAAATCTGATAGCAAAGGGACTGTCAGTTATGTGTCATAATCTCATTGTGTGAACACTCGATTTTTCATTTCTTGACGTTTTTCCTTAAACAACTATGGCCATGTATCTAAAATGTTTACAAAACGACGAGTCTTCAAGAAAAAGAGATTAAGGTATTAATTAAAAAAAGTTTTCCTCTAACATTTCAGACCAAGCAACACAGTGTAACCAAGAATTTATCTTTCTTATTCACAGACCTAAGCAGAACCAGGAACAAAGAAATGCAGCACTAGGAACATAGAAATGCAGCACTCACAGTGCATTTTCTACAGCTGTCCCTGGTTGAACTTGATTAAGGTACAGTCTGATACCCAGACAACATTTCTATGACAAGGCCATAAGCCACTACAGATGTAACTGCAACCTCCAGATAAATCTAGGTAGATTTACCCATATCTCCTACTGCTTTTTCTTGCAAGGTGTTTAAAGTTTACTACAAACACTTGAAGCTTCTTAATAAAAAAAGTCCTGGCTTTATACTAGGGTATATACGAGATACTCTGTACCATCAAATTAACCCTGAACTTAAAAAACAAAACCATGAACAGTTCTGTGGCACTCAAAAAACAAAACTAGTTTGCCCTCATCTGCTGACACAAACGTTGATACAAATTCTTAAACCTGCACCTATTATATACAGAGGACAAATCCAGAGATTTTTTAGTTACTAAGTGTCATGGTTTGACATAACAGCCTTTTCTGGTAAAGGGGAAGGGGTTGTAAAGATGGCTCCTGTAAGAAGTTGCTTGCAACTCTCACCAGCTCTGAGCCAGACCCACTTCTGGGGCTGAGCCAATTGAACGCCTCCACGATCACTTTTTAAGAAGAAGCCGGAAGAGAAGGTTTCTTCCACCTTCTGTCCCTTCTTCTTCTTCTGGCTGGTAGTGGTGCAAAGAATAGGTACAGTGAGAGAAACAACCATGCGGACTCCAAGGTCATTCAGGAAAGAGAGGAGAAAGTGTGCTGTAGCAGAGACTCCCCTGCATTCTACGGAGAGAACTGGTGAAGCTGAGATCTATTTGCATTCCTTTAAAGATGCCTGCATCAGCAGTAGAGACTCATTTTGATAATGACCCTGTATCAGGGGCAGAGACTCATGTTGCTAAGGCTGACCCTGGACCAGGGGCAGCGATTCACTTCATTAAAGGTCCCAAGCCAGGGGCAGTGATTTTCTTCTTTAAAACTATGGCCAGAGGAGGCTGTATCCTGAGGAAGGTACCCAACATCCACAGCTGTTAACTGTGGGAACAAACCCACAACAAAGCAGCTTATTAAACTTATGCCCAGAAGAGGCCTTGTCCCAAGAGAGGGACCCTGTAACTGCAGAAACTGCAACCGTGCAACGAATCCATGCCAGAGATATTTACAAGGACTGCAACCTGTGTGAGGGACCCTGTACCGGCAGAAGCCGCAGCTGTTGGGAACAACCCACACCAGAGAAGTTCATTAAGGACTGTGTCCCGGGGGAAGAACCCCATATCAGAGCAGGGGAAGAATGCCAGGAGCCATCCTCATCTGAGAAAAGAGAAGTGGCAGAGTCCATCAGTGAGAGACTGACCATATCCCCCATTCCCTGCCCCCCTGAGCCGTTGAGGGGGGAGGAGGTAGAGATATGGGGAGCAGTCAGCTGGGCCCGGGGAAGAAAGGAGGGATGAGGGAGGGAGATCTTAAAGTGCTGGTTGTAATTTTCTCATCATCCTACTCCCTCTTTGCTTTTATTCCATTCTGTTTCTTATAGAATAAGCTTTCCTACTTTCTTCTCTAAGTCGAGTACCGGAGTCTGTTTTCCCCAGAACCGTAATTGGCAGTGAGCCTTCCCTGCCCTTGTCTCAATCCACAACAACCTTGCTTATCTTTTTACTCCCATTTCGCTGGGGCCTCCGCCATCCTAACGAGGGTGGGGGTGAATGGGGGCACTGAGTGAGAGACTGTCGTTGTGCTGCTGTGCTAGCTTGACCAAACCACAACACTAAGACAAATAAGGATTGGTAAAGTCTTGTCTAAAAGATGCTAATACAGTCTGAAGCACGCCAGCTGTGATTACTAGGAGCTCTTTGGGAGAAGCGGTTATGGACTTCACACATCCTCTGGTTGCAAGTTGCCTTTCCCTGCAATTCATAGTGCAGCATTCCACTCCAGTCATTAACCAGAACACCTTAATTTCTGATAGCCTTTCTTTCACTAATTTATTTCCTCATGCCACGATAGTAATTTGACAATTAAATAACTATTTTACACACAATGTCTACTTTTATTAGTTTTATTATTTCTAATATAGAAAAGCATGTATTATTTGCAGGACTAAAAAAAAAAAAAAAAGCTTGGTAAATTATTAACCAACAAGAGGACAACAGATCTGTCTCAGGAGTTAAAAAATAAACCTATTTTACTTCTTCCAAAGTATTTTGCCTAAAAAATTAAGTCATTCATGTCTAAATGAGGTGTTATATGCTTGGTATCATGAGTACACACAGTGCTGAGTACAAATACAAACACCATGATTAATATTTCTTCACTGTTTTTAGACATTCTTCTCCTGTCCCAGAAGTCCTCCTTTCATCTGGAGTACTCTACTATTTTCTTGTCTATCACAATCTAAAAATTTACACAGGGAGAAGGAGCTGAACTCATTGCATTAAAAATGATTTATAATTTTATTGAAACATTTTCCTACCAAGCCACTGTACTGAAGAGGAATATGCTGATGTAGTGCAACAGAGAGAGTAAGAAGCCATAATCAAGAAGTGGTGACAGTATGTTGAGCTGTCAAGTTCACAATTACTAAACAAACACAGTTTCAATCATGGGCTAGCAGAGGCAGGTGTAGTTTGCAGATGTGATGCATACAATCCAAGGCAGCTGTGCTATACACAGCTTTTCATTTTCATCTTGTTCCCAGATCCTTATTTCCTTTCTTTTGCTTCTAAGAAAATCACAAAGTACATTAATACCACTCTCCTTAAAAATTAATTGTAACCCCTCAACAGGAGTCCAACAACTGTGTTTCTGTGGAAGAAAAATGAGATGCTCTGTTTGGCCCCTCTTCTGACTTTACGTTAATGTAAAGGTGTTAACATTTCATATAAACATAGAATGGTAGGGGTTGGAAGGGACCTTTAGAGATCATCTAGTCCAACCCCCCTGCAGAAGCAGGTCCACCTAGATCAGGTCGCATAGGAACATGTCCAGCTTGAAGACCTCCAAAGAAGGAAAATCCACAACCCCTCTGGGCAGCCTGTGCCACTGCTCCGTCACCCTCACAGCAAATAGTTTTTTCTTATATTTAATTTATTCCATCACCCCTTGTCCTGTTGCTAGATACCACAGAAAAAAGGGATGTCCCAACCTCCTGACACCCACCTTTTACATATTTATAAACGTTAATAGGATCTCCCCTCAGTCTCCTCCAGACTAAACAGCTCCAGTTCCCACAGCCTTTCCTCATATGAAAGATGTTCCATTCCCCTGATCATCTTGGTGTCCCTGCGCTGGACTCTCTCCAGAAGTTCCCTGTCCCTCTTGAGCTGAGGAGCCCAGAACTGGACACAGGACTCCAGATGAGGCCTCACCAGGGCAGAGTAGAGGGGGAGAAGAACCTCCCTTGACCTGCTGGCCACACTCTTCTTGATGCATCCCAAGATGCCATTGGCCTCCTTGGCCACGAGGGCACATTGCTGGCTCATGTTTAGCTTATTATCAATCAGGAGTCCCAGGTCTCTCTCTGCAGAGCTGCTCTTCAGCAGTTTGACCCCCAGCCTGTCCTGGTGCGTGGGGTTGTTCCTTCCCAGATGCAGGACTCCGCACTTGTCCTTGTTGAACCTCATGAGGTTCCTCTCTGCTAAACTCTCAAACTGGTCGAGATCCTGCTGAATGGCAGCACAGCCTTCTGGGGAATCAGCCAGTCCTCCCAGTTCGGTGTCACCAGCCAAATTGCTGAGGGTACACTCTGTCCCTTCATCCAGGTCATTTTACTTTTTATTTTCAAAATTTTAAAATTTAAAAAAATTTACTTTTTACTGCGTAATTTTCTTCTGAAAAGAAAGTGATATGCATTGTTTTGCTTAGCTTCTTTTTATGCTACCATTTACCTTTTTGTACCAGTCTTTTAGCAGATATTAACTCTGTATCATAGGAACAAACTTGTGTCTCAAGATATTGCCTGTCAGCTTACTTAACAATATGCACTGTTTATTCCTGTTAATACTTTGGGAAGTTTTTTGTTCTGTAAGTATTTATCAACTGTCTGATTACATTAATTTTCTTTCCCCACTACATACTGGCCTTTTTACTACTCCTATTTCTTCCTGTTCTATTTCAGAATAAACAAACACATAATTTTGCATGCATGCAGTCAATACAATCCAAATCCCACATATCTGCATTATAAGCACAATACTGTACAGTATTATAAGCATAATACTGACAAGATGCCACTCACCACTGACTTTCAACAAAAGAGCAGTGTTCAACAGTACAGCGATTATCCAAAGAACTAACACTATACATACTGCTTACATCTTTCATTAGGTCAACTAATAGAACTGGAAGGAGTGGGATTCACAAGCTCCCCCTTCATAGTCCTCTCTCAAAAGTATTTTAGACACTAAGCACACTTTCAAACTTTTAAGAAAAAAAAAATCTTCTTCCTTTTTTGCTCTCTGAAAGCTCAGAAATTGTTCACATTCAGAGAACTAGTCACAGCTAGCTGACCAGCGATAAGAGTTCATATGGACAGTTGTTTTTATTAGATGCTTGACTGCCACGTCTTTATTATTAAATGTCTGACTGCCACATCATACCTTGCTGTCTCCTCAGATGGCAGTGCTCCTGGGAGCCACAGAAGGGCAAAAAAAAAAAATTATCATGGGACACAAATGAACTGGCAAGAACAAGCAGTCATCCCTCAAACAGCTCACCCTCCCCAGCATTCATGCACCTCAGACCTCACTATCTGTTGTAACAACAGAATAGTCTCTGACTGCTGAAATGCCATGATTAAACCACAGCCACTGGCCTCTGTCTGAGTGAAATTTCATGACTCCATGATATACTGATAGCACAAAAAAAACTAACAGCATGTTCTGATGCAACTCATAGCAGTCTATGACACTGCTGTGATACAAAAAAGTACCTATAAACAGCAGGGAATAAACGTGCTAGGAAGCCATTTCAATGCCTCAAGCTCTCTGCCTCTATAAAGAAAATAGGTATTGTTGTGGTTTTGCCAAGCCAGCAAAGAAGCGCCACGATAGTCTCTTGGTCAGTGCCCCCCATCCACTCCCACCCTTGTTAGGATGGCAGAGGCCCCAGTGAAATGGGAGTAAAAAGATAAGCAAGGTTGATGTGGATTAAGACAAGGGCAGGGAGGGCTTGCTGCCAATTATGGTTCTGGGCAAAACAGACTCCAGTACTCGACTTAGAGAGGGAAGTAGGAAAGTTTACTCTACTACCTACAAGAAATAGAACAAAAAGCAAAAAGAGAGCAAGATGATGAGAAAATTACAACCAGGACTTTAAGATCTCCCTCCCTCATCCTTCCTTTCTTCCCAGGCCCAGCTGACTGCTCCCTGTATCTCTACCTCCTCCCCCCTCAACGGCTCAGGGGGGCATGGAATGAGGGCTGTAGTCAGTCTCTCAGAGATGGTCTCTGCAGCTTCTCTTTTCTCAGATGAGGATGACTCCTGGCATTCTTCCCCTGCTGTGATACAGGGTCCCTCCCACAGGACACAGTCCTTAATGAACTTCTCTGGTGTGGGTTGTTCCCAGCAGCTACAGCTTCTGCCAATATGGGGTCCGTCACATGGAACATGGCCTCCTCTGGTTATAGTCACTGGCCCTGGCATGAGGTCTTTTATGAAGTGCAAATAAATCTTTGTTTCACCAGTCCTCTCTGCTGGATGCAGGGGAGTCTCTGCTCCAGCACACCTCCTCCTCTCTTCCCTCAGTGATCTTAGGGCTGCTTCTCTCTCTCTTCCATCTCCTTGCACCACCACCAGCCAGAAAAGAAAGAAGAATAGAACAAGAAGGAACAGGAAGAACCCTCCTCTTCTGGATTCTTCTTCTTAAAAAGTGATCATGGAGGCATCTAACTGGCTCAGCCCCAGAACTGGGTCTGGCTCACAACTAGGGGAGAGCTCTGAGTAACTTGTCACAGGAGCCATCTTCACAGTTCCTTCCCCCTTACCAGACACAGCTCTATGTCAAACTATGACAAGTATCTACAATTTTCTAGGCAAGATCCTCAAATATTAAGGCAACCAGGATCCCAACATATTTGAAGAAGATATTTTATGCTTTAAGCACATAAAGAAGTATTTGCATGCTAAAATTTCTGTATTAACGCTATTCAATATCTCCAACTCCATTTAAGTAATCTTTGATAAAAACCATCCCCCCCACAGTCTTTTCATTCTTCCATGTATTCAATGAGTTATCTAGTTCCCCTTCCTGTCACTGTAACAAATTCAAGAGACAGGCCCAGAATTACACATAAAATCTCTTCATTTGCTCTGCTTATTACTTGTATGAAAGTGGAGTCAATGATCAGATCTGTACTAGGACCCATTATGTCGGCAAACACACACAGTGCAAAACATGGACTTTTATAAGAGAGAGAATGCTTTCTAAGACAATTTTATCAAGTAACTTATGTACTGTAACTAACTGACCTAGACTGAATAATACATTGGATCCATCCAGTAGTATGCATATGTGATTGCTGTTACTGTTTGATCTGAAAGATGTACTTGTTGAGTGATTGTTAATTCCATTCTTCTAGCTATGTCTATGCTGTTGCTAGTCAATGCAGTGTCAAGCTTCTATTGCGTAAGGTTCTGGACCAGGCTGACAGAAAGCTAATCCTACTGGATTGGAGTAGGAGTATTGTGACATTTAATGATACACAGTATAGGTTTCTTTTCTTTCTTTTTTCAATTAGTTATACCACTGGATGTTGGATGTGTATCAGAGAAAGGACATTTTCCATTTAAGAGACTGCACCAGTCAAATGAACAGAGGAAGTGATGTGTGCAAGGGAAGAAAGACAAGAGAAAGCTGGCACTGCTTTTTAACATGACCAAAAGCAAACTATTTTGCAATTCTCATCCAAGCTCTGTCATGATCTTAGATCTTAAGACATCCACTCAGCTCTTCAGACACATGATAGAATTCGTAATTTTCTGAGAAAGGTTACAAACTCTTCTTGTTTTTCCTGTCCACATTAATAAAATGCTCTTATTTACATTATCTGTCACAAGACCTTAAGATTGGGCATTAGCTTTTGATCAGAAACGTGAAAGTCAAGATGGAAAAAGTCTATTACATGACAGACAGGAACCACACCTTTGTGCTATAATAATCTGCTATAGCAACAGCAAACCAGACTTTTCTTGGAAAAAAACTCCAAACCCAAACCATTTATTATGTATGTTTTTGTTCCTTGTCTCAGAGAATTGGGTATTTATCTCAGACATCTAAACAATGACAAATGAACTCTGATTATAATATGAGCAAGTATGTTAGGATGACACTGTACAGAATACTTGGATGATCAATATAATTAGTACAACTTAGCTTTCTTTAAAAATTGATGTAATCTTGTACATAAGAGAACAGAAATATGACAGGTAGTCCTACAATATATAGCAAAAATAATTAAAAGTTAGAGAGCTTAGTTAAAAGTAACATCTGTACCCTTAACATGGATGAAGGGAAGGGAAAAAACCTTAATCTTATTGAATTTAGAGTTATTGCACCTGCCCTTTTCCTAGTAATTTTAACAAAGAGGAAAATAAAGTAAAAAAATATAACATCACCTACCCCTCTTCCTAGTTTTGAACCGCTGGCCTGTTAGCACCGGCTTCTGATTCTTATTCATAAAATTTCTGGTGAAAAAAAAAAAACAAAAACATTTTTACTAGGCGTTTACAGACAACAGTTTAAGCTAAAGGCAAAATAAACATTCAGTGAAGCATAATCCCAACATGTGAAAGGAAAATAAAGCTCCTGATATATGCTCAAGGAATATTATTTTAAAGATGACGAGCACTAAAATTCAAGAATAACTTCAATGAGACGTGCTCAAAGCCTGGCTCTTGGCATTACTGTTCAAAGTCAAGCAGGAAGGTGACAGAGCCTCTGCCCTTATTGACAGGGCAGGAGTACAGCTGCAGTGCCCATGCAGCTTGCAGGGATGCTCGAGGGCACCAAAAGCACAGAGGCACAGGACTGGGAATCATTTTGGTGGGGCTCACCACAGTACAGGTCTCACTCTCCAGCATGTTACCCAGGCAGATGGACTGCCTGGGCTACATATCATCCTCCTGAGGATATGACTGTGGTCTAACCACAATGTTTTAACTGCCAAATCCCACTCAAATGTTTCTTCCAAGCATCACTATATTTTAAAAACTTCTAGTTCCTAAAAACATGTGGGTACCGTAGAAATAATAAAAGATAATAAAACATCTCCCCTCAACAACTTATTGTATAAATACATCATTAAGGACCGACATGGCACATCATACAACAACAGTAAAAAATACTGGGCTTATATTACTGTAGACCTTAACAGCAAACCGCAACTTGCAATGTTGTACAATCTGGTAAGTGCTCATATATTCATGTCATTTTATCTAAATAAAACTACTTTTCAGCTTTGGATAGAATTAGTTTTATCATACGAGACTCAGCTTGTGCAATGAGCAGCTAACTCGATAGCTGAATGCAAACAGCATCAAGTAAAAGGAAGCTCTACAGCACATGGCCACTCATCATGGGTCATCCCCCTGTCCTGCCAACACCAAGTGACAGTGCCGAGATTCACAAGCCACCTATTTCACAACCTGACTGTCATTAGGTCACTGTTATGTAACATTTGCTCCTCCAGAATTAAGACTTACGATGCAAGAAGCTTTGTGCTTTGGGCATGTTCTTTAAGTTTTACAAAAATTTGTACTAGTGATGTTTCTTCACTGGAAACTCTGCAGGTCTAGTTTAAGAGTACATACATTTGTCAACACTTCTTCCTACCATAAGTGAAAAGAAACTCAGGCTCTGTAGCTACACAGATGCCATCAATCACGTGATACTATCCAAGTAATTCTCTCTACCTTTGAAAGCCCAGATGGGTTGTTGAGTCTCCTTGTCTGGAGACATTCATAACCCATCTGGATGAGCTCCTGTGTGACCTACTCTAGGAGGTCCTCTTCTGGCAGGGGGCTTAGACTAGATGATCTTCCAAGGTCCCTTCCAGCCCTTAAGATTCTGTGGTTCAATAACTCTGTTAACAATGCTCCAGCATGTTCCCATTCATCAGACTACCTCTTCTAGTTGCAACATCACAACTGGCCAATTATGCAGCATTTCAAATGTTTAATTTGGCAAAGCACTGCATTCTAGTCTAGGTCTACCACTAATTTGCAGATAAAACCTGCCTGCATGCACTAGAATTGTCCAGTAAAGTTCAGAGTCAAGATAGGCTTCACTTCCTTCAAGTAATAAAAAGTATAATAATGCAACAAGTAGTTAAATGAAGAAGTTCCCATTCATCACTGAGATTTAAAGCTACAGTTTTAACAGACCAAGAAGCATTCCAGAACAAGTGCAGCACAGTCTTCTGGAAAAATGATTTGCCCATCTACAAAGAGAGTTAACAATTGTAAACCAAGACATCATGGGATCTTTTAAAACACTGTAGGATCCAAGCCTCCCTTCACAGAAGAGCTCAAAAGTCTCTTTTCCCCACTTAGTTGCCTTGGTGGCAGAGTGACAGGAGGTGTTTTGCAAGTTAATTAGGCAGATAATCCAGCAGTCAACAGGGATTAGCAACAGCCTAGCCTCTAGATGGTGACCAGATAGATTTGACATATTTATCTAGTTTGTCTTCCTGACCTTCAGTTATTTGTAAGAGACTGATATATAATACATAATATTCATCCAGGTATTTGTGATTGTTTTTATGCCTGGCCCCAACACCTTATGTTTTCTTCTGGGTCTAAAAATGTTAAATTCAGTATATTGCAGGAGAAGCCCATGAGGTTTGGAAAGACTGTCAAGCAAGCCACAGAGCAGGTAAGAATCAATCCTCTTGTCACAGCTCTTTCAGAGAACAAACGTGCCATCAGGCTGTGATCCACACTGCCCATTTCCTTAATAAGCACATAGAAGCCTTGGGGGCAATGAAATAAATGATACCTGATCTTCAATCCAGCCACACTGGTATGATTTCCCGGTTGCTATAAAAGTTATAAATGCAGATGCTACATTTTTAGCACTAGACTCCTTTCCTTTGATGTAATGTCTTTTTAGACTGTGAGAAGAGTTGCATACATTTGAAGCTTGACTATCAGACTTTAAAACTGTTTGCTGTGAATATAAAATACACCCTTTAAGACAGCTGGGAACAAGATTTTCAAAAAAGCCGTTGAAGTAAGACTCACCATTTGTGGCAGATTTAATGACTAGAGGTTCAGTGCAACAGAAAAGACTCTTGAATAGGTAATTAGGAGCAATGCAGGATCTGCCTTCTCTATTTTTAGCTTTAAATGCACTACACTCTAATCTTCTCCAATGAGGGTCAGGCTTTATAAAGCACTCCCTTCAGCACTGGGCAGGAAGAGCACAGGCACTTTCATTAAGGAACTGCAGCACGAGCCAAGTAAAATAAACTCACTGATCTATACAACAACCCAGATGTATCCAATACTACAAATGACACCAGCTACTGTAAATGAGATTTCAAAGTGCTGTTGCCACAACAACAGTTTGGATGACAGTTGAAAATTCACAAAAGCGAATGCAACATGAATTTTTTTTTTAAACTGGTAACACACAGACGACAGCACAAATGATGCCTAAAGGTTATAAATTCAAGGTGGCAGCATAAAACTTGGACAGTATCTTTGATGCACCTGCTTCTCAGGTGTCCTGTAGCTATAAAGCCTTGAAATCATAAAATACCTTGAGCTATTGTCTATATCCTCCATTTTGAAAGGTACAGCATCTGGGTAGGTCAAAGCCAAAGGCAAGTTTTGAAAAGCCAGCTATAGCAGTCATACTAGTTTCAGGGAAGTAAAGACCTTGGTGATAGGTACAGGTAGGAAGGCAACAGTCTCAAAAAGAAAACCCAAGCCACCAGTCAGACTTACATCTTGAAGTCCAACATCCTCCAGGATTCATACAACTGCCATCAGGCAAGAGAGCAAGAGACGTGGAAATGAAAGCTCCTTCGCACATTCCTTTCACAGACTCCACTCTTCTATGGATGATGAGAGAGGCTCAGTGACAGATGTTTTATTCTTGATTCTCCCTTTAGGATCCAAAAACTCTCTTGCAGAAAACTCAGATGTTCAAATTACATACCCAAATACTTTTTCTGTTAGAAAAGTAGAAGCTGGACTGGGCTGACACAAGTGCTAGATGTCAGTGTGGTACAGAACTAGTTGACACACTTTAGAATGGGCTCATTTTCCATACAAATCCCAAGATAGCTAAGCCTGTTGACAGTAACTTGCACTACAAAATTTATCCAAAAAATAAAAAGACATGACTTACAACAGTTTCACAAATTCCACTCCCACTCTTTTTTAACAGGCTTCTACAAAACACATTCATACTTAAATACCACGTAAGTTGTTGAATTGTTACAGTCTCCTGAATTGCTTCAAGTCCGCAAGTTTAGCTTTCTCTAAATCAGCTACTCATTTACATACTAAAGACTCTAAACAGTTAAAATAAAACTGAGACATCTACAGTTGTAGATATCTAGACATCTACGATACAGAAGTTTCTATGATCAATCCTTCTCACACAATAAAAACTGTAACAGATTGTATTCTGAAAACGAGCATTAATTAATAAAATTAATTTATAAAATCAGCAACAGATGAAGTAAGATACTTCAGAGCTCCAGCAAGTTTGAAGTTGCTTAATGCAATCTTTTATGCATACCTCAGGGAAATTATTATGATGATTAACTCTTAAATTATTTAAAGCCTTGATAAGGCAGGAAGTTTCTACCAAGCTAAAACACAGGAAACTTTTGCTCTTGGAAACATTGCTCAAATTAAAAACCACACCAATAAACCCAAACCAACCAAACTGAAAACAATTATACAAACTAATAATATTTTTCTAAGCATCATCTTATACTTCTTTTAACCAAAATCTCAGAATCATCTGAGATGCTTCAAACATTAACATGCTCACAGTGAATTCAAGAACAGTTGCTTCACAGCAGCAAAACTTGACTGTCCTAGTTACAGAGATGGAAAGCAATGTGAGACAACATCAAAAAAAGAACCACCATTTCACTGAACTCCCTACGAAGATTTCATGGCTCTGTGTCTGCAGGGCACTGTAATAATGGTGAGGGAGCCCACAGAGGTAGGCAGTGATCCTTTGGGCAGCCCACTGGTGGGCACCAGTGGCACTGCTCCATGGAATGCATCAATGTTGTTTGATTGACAGAGTGCTGGAGAGCTGACACAGCACAACCAACACAGCGCCAGTTCCAGCTTTCACAGGAACAGATGCTTGGCAGGAATTATTTCCATCTCCTTCCCTTGCTTGGTTAAAATAAAAGCACAGATAGGGAGAGTTTCTATGAAAGAAAAACCCCAATCCACTTATCAAGGTCAATCTTTTCCCCCTCAAGAAGCAGAATATCCAGGACTTTAAAAGGCTTCATTTGGTCCTTGTCATCCATACTATGTGTTTTCATCCTCTCACTGTTATAGTTCCAGGCTTAGGATGAAAATCTAAAGAAGGTTTTCCTCCTCTTTCAGCAGCAAGCCAGAGTTATGTTAAAAGCAAATTACTGAAATTGAGCAGCATGGAGGAAGAGATGCCCTTATACTTCTGGTGGAGAGGAAATGTGTCATCACCTAGCCAGTAGCTGTTTCTGCTCCCTGGGAAGGCAGCTAGACTAAGAGCTAACAAAATCTGTAGGTGGAAAACTCACAAATTGTTATCAGGAGGGAGGAACAGAGCAATGTAAGGGGATGACAGGAGAAAGTGATGCAATGCAGTCACCAGCTCTCACCAAATCCTTGCATGGCCTCCTACTTTGCACCTGAACACTGAATCTCTGCATGGATTCTCCCAGCTCCTCGTTTTCCACATGCACTTTCCAACACAGTTAGAGGTGAGCAACAATGCAGAACAGTCACGCAGTGTACAGTTGCTGCTGCATTCACTGCTGTGACTGTGGTGAAGCACTGGCTACTTTCACACAGTTTTCACACTCTTGCAGAGCTATGAAATCCATCTCAGCTGCTGGAGTTTCCCAGGCTTGGTCAGCGTGAAGGAAAAGTGCATTCTTTAAGCATTCAAGGCGGTACAATAGTTTGTTCACAAAAAAAAGTGAGAACGCTCCCTATCTCCTGCAAAGCGCACTTTGATACTCTTGAAAAATATGGAATTAATCAGTTCTACTTGCTGCTTCCCAGAGTCCCAAGTGCTGAGGATGGGACCAGAGCGTTACTATTGAGCCACCTCTCCTCTTTCCTTCACTGCACTTCTAGGGAGCTGAGAAGACCAAGCCCCTAAAACCAGTGAGACCTGCCAAGTTTTATTTACACAAATTGACTTGTGCTATTTCATGAGCATTTTCTGACTCCATCTCTGTATTCCTAAAACAAAGGGGCTTTTAAAGGATTGACTAATAACCTGGAGGTGTCTAACTTCAGCCATGGTACAAGTCAGGAGGAAGAGCACCACTGGCAGTGGGAAGATTTGTCTTGCTATTTTGCCCACAGAGGCCACCAGCAGTTACAATGTTGATGAAACCTTAATCCCAAAGGTCCCACTCATTCCAAACAGTAAAGCCAGAGCTAGGCTCTCACCATGTTAAAATTCCCTCACTAATTTTATTGTACAAAAAACCTCAATGCAACATTCAGGAACTAAGCAGTCACTTAATGATGTGCAGAGTAAATACAATCAAATCTCATGTCTTAATATTCGCATGAAAAAAGGGATACTGGCATTGACATGGTTATTGCTAAAAAATACATCTTCTGCTACGGATTAAGTTTTCTTATGAAATTACAGTACACAATGCAACAAGACACCAACTTTTGATTTCACACTTGGAAACATGCCCTAGTCACCAGTGGCTATCATGTAGGATCTTAAGATGGCATTATAGCAGGCTTTCAACATGCACCAAATGTCCATCTTTCCCCAACCAGCCCTCCAGAAGCCCTTAAAGCGTTTAAATCTTTTTAAAAAAACAAAATTAAAAAATATGAGGGAGCGGTGTTTTTCCACAGTAAAGACTAAGTATCCAATCCTGTAAAAGTGCTTGTTCTGTATTAGTATGCCTAGTGGGAGACAGAAAGCACGAAACAAGTGGAACTGATTCCATTTAGTAGCAAGTACAAATACCAAAGGAGAATAAAATCTATCACATATTAAATAAAAATTTAAAAAATTGTGCATTCTACCTGTAAGTGGTTATTCAGATGAAGCATAAGTAAGCCCAGAAAAAATGAGCAAATTCATCAAAATTTGCACCATAAATCTCATCACCTAGCTGCTAAACTGGGACACATATGAAGATGGCCCTTGAAAAACAGTCAAAAAAACCTCACTGTCACCAGTTATCGCAAAATCACATACTGAGATCCAGTTCATTGCACATATTTCAGGACAGTATGTATTTCTTAGGTCACTAACCAAGAATTTCTGCAGAAGTGGCTCAGCTGAATAACAAGGTAGAAAGACAGAAACCTCTCATGACTGAAGCACTCCAGATAGACCTCACAAGGTCAAGAGAACCATAAATTGAACCACCAAGGCAAAGGACTCCTCTGTCTCACAATCAGCAACCATATGAAAAACACGCAAGTTGTGACACACATTCAGTGAAAAAAAACCAGACCAAAACAAAACACGAGAGGAAAAAAATATCAGAACCATTGGTAAGTGAGAATCCAAGTCAAGAAAATGAAAGTATACATTTGGGTTGACACACAAAAAAGCTATCTTTCAGTAACAAGGTTTCTTTCACCAACTAAGAGAAATAAATAGATATAACTTTTCAAGGACAAGGTATGGATAAGAGCTTCTCTCAGACTGTTGAGAGCTCTCTTAGGCTGCTGTGCTCTTAACTGGAGCACCCTGAGATAACGGAGATGGTGTACTGCTACAGATCAGTTCATATACAATTAATATTAATTTTAAAGTCATCAAACTACAAGCTTGTATGTCTTGTCAGCAGGAAAACCTCTTAGAAAAAGAAGGGAAGAAAAAGGATTGACAGAGACAAGGACCAGGTGAATTTAGTGAAGACGGTAACTCTTTCAAAGCTAACAAGGCTTCTTCCTTATATGCTAAGCAATCACGTATAGCAAAGTTTCCTCTGTTTTGCACAGACACGGATGTTCTCAAAACACATCTAAATTTCAACAGTTCAGCTTCCCTTTTGTTGTATCTGGACATACATGACCTTAAATGTAACATTTCTCTGAAAATGCAAATGTACAAAGCAAGAACACATCCTTGCTAGTAATCCAGATTCAGCAGACTTTGAAGTCCATCAAACTCAAGATTTCAATATCTGTAAGCACAGCATTGCAAGCAATGGCTATTAAAATGCTATGAATGCATTTCAATATCTTTGCTCCTCAAAAAGATAAGTTACAAACAATTTTGATCATAACTGCAATCAGATGAAAATCCAGTTCTCAAAAATACATTTATACACACAGGTGGCCAGAATATCAGAACTAAGAAACATTGCCATGAAAGGATGTTAAATAAAATTGCAATATAATTAATCTAGTTAGGAAATAATTGAATAATTAGCCTTTTGCTTCATTAATTTATATCTGTTTTCCCATGTTACTGTCACATGCTAACACCATAATCATATTAAAAAAAGCTAGCAGAAGTTAGAGACATCTGCTTCACCTAGACATAGACCAGAGCAAATATACAATATTTTACTCCGCTCCATCACAGAGGTAGCAAATCCCACCTGTGGACAGTACAGTTCACACTGCAGCAGATCCTGAAGTACGTGGTGCCCACACACAGGAAATGGAAGCACAGATAGCTGTCAGTCATCAGCTCAGTTTGATGCAAACTGCAGCAATTCAATTGATGCTACTGCTTGTGAGGGCCACTACCCATTTCACTGTTTATCATTTTAGAAGACAATCAGCTAAGCCAAAACCCATATCCACTTTTTTTTACCAAATAGTCAACTTTCAGAACGCCAAAATGAGGTACTTTTGACCTAAGTTTAAAAATCAGTGACAACAGATATCTAAATCCAATCTGGTGATCCTAATCTCTTTTCATCATCAATGGAGAAATGTAAACATTTCCAGGAAACAGCTTAACTAAAATATTCTGCTTTCCCATTTTAAGGTGAGATCTCCAGGGATTTCTTTGTGAACAGCTTGAGGCTTTAGGTACTTTTTAGATATCTGAGCTAGATCAAACTTCCCCCATCAGTTTCTACAATTAAAATTCATACCTGCAGATTGGCAACTGTAGGAAAATCTGTAGCTCAATGACACCTAAAAACATCTAGAGTTAAATGTTTAATTATGCACTCAAAATTAACAATAGGACAATTACTAATGGTATATTTTTCAGTTCTGTAGATAAATCAGTAGACCTACTTGTTTATCTTCTTAAATGATTCACAGAATTTCCATTGTTATCTGAGAAGTTTCAAAATCCAGCATATCACAATTACACTGAGAGAACAGGTTCAGCATCAGACCACAACCATCCACCCACATCCAACCCAGATTCCGAAGCCAAGTGTTACTGCAGCAGTTATGGTGTTCTAAATCAAATAGCTTTCATATCTTTTCAAATGGACATAAAGCATCACTACATTAGCCAGTCTGGCTTCCTTTGGCAGAAAAAGTATACACACACTTTGCAGTTGTTTGGGCTGTATCAGTATCAGCTCAGTTCAATGATATTTGACACTACTTACAGGAAAATCTATTTTCTTGTTTAGAGCATCATTGTTCACGCACTGGAAAGGCCAATATCAGCAATCTACTTCTGCAAATAACCTAATAAAGGTTCCATAGAATGTATACCTATAGGTGTATGTATACATTTATATATACAAGAGAGAATGTCACTAAAAGCTATGTTAGATTTCCATAGCTCACTTCATATGAGGATGTCAGGTATAAAGAATTTGAAAAGCTTTATTAACAAGACAGCTAAAAGACTTTTTTTTTTTTTTTCTGGAGCAAGAAAACACAATGAAAGGCTTGGCTGGTTTCTCCGAGGACTTCATGAAGACATGCCAGTTAACCTAAGGTTCTCGAATGGGAATTTTAAAAAGGATTCAACAACATATATTTACTTTCAGTGTTTCACCTCCTGTCCTTTCAAAAGAAACAGAAGCTCATCAATAACAAAAAGACACATAAACAGACACTGCATCTATCATTCAACAAGGAAAATAAAAGTCATAATTACTTCTAATTTGAAGAATTGAACTGATGCTAGATCCCAAAACATAGATCTGTTCAGTCATGGATACAGCAAAATCCAAAGCCAATGAACTGACTGTTAAAGCCCATGCAGACCAACACATTTGCATCCCATCTCAAACGCTGCTTTGCCCAGCTTGATATGCTTTGCAGAGCTGAAGAACTAGACAACCTGTCATATGTTCTTTGCTAATGGAAAATAAAATGTAAAGGTAGCAGAAGTGCCAACATAATTTTTTTTTTAAATCTAAAATAAAAGAAACACGACTCTCAAACAGCAGCTTTGCAACAGTTGGTATTTTTCCTCCATTTTAAAACACTAATTAAGGTAGCTATTCAGTAATCTAATAATCCAGTTATTAACAGGAACTGAGTAATTTATGGTGGGATTACCAAAAAAAAAAAAAGTGATCTTGGCCTACACTAGGAAGACAGTGCCTTTTTCCTCATCACTGACAACTTGCTCATAAGGAGGAAGCTTATGAAGCTCCCTCAGCTTCATAAGATTTTTTTTTTGTTGTCTCCTTCTGCAGTGATGACACCTACCAGGTCAGACTGAAAAGGTCAACAATGTTTAAACTGACAAGACAAAAACGGGGAAAGAATTAGGCCTTTTTATACCCAGGAAACAATTGAGGGAGGGCAATAAGCTACTAAGCTAATGCTAGTATCAAATAGGCTACCTATGAAATGCTTTAGCTTGACACATTTGGCTTCAGGGAGCTGTGGACCAAATGAAAGTTCAAGAAGCACACAACATCACAGGAGAGACCTGAGAGTCTGATGCCTTGATGATTTAGCAGTGTATGTCACTAAACATCCAGTCCGCTGTCATAATGAAGGATCTTGGAGGCACAACAGCACTGCAGGTAAACTGACATACTGATGGCAACACGCTTTGGGAAGAGGGCACCTTTCTGCATATGCCAATAAACATTTTAAAAGGAATAAAACAACTGAAAATAAGCTCTTCTGTTGGCTCCTTTGGAAAAGCAAATTATGAGTATGCTTTCCTTTCTCTAATTCAAGTCTTCTAATAAAGTTCCAGAAAACAAGATAGCCAAACTCAAAACCTGGCAAAAGACATCATCCAAGCATATAAGCCCAGGAGAAGCAGGTGTTTCCCTGTGCTGGGAAGGGAGCTGAGACTGATGCACAGGATGACAAATTTCAAGAGCAAAGACAAGGATTCAGGTAGACCTCGGAATGTGCTGCCTGGGGTCTCTTTTTGCCTCAAAATGTAAGAAAAAAAACCTATCTCAGACAGAATATGGGATTCAACAACACACCTGGCTTTCATAGAACTGGCTAGTGGTTGGGGAATCCTCAAGTATCGGTCACAGGAAACCATGTGTTAAGATAATATAGTCAAAGCAGATCTAAGACAGGAAAGATTAAACAGTATAGGCTTCAGAAGCAACCTCAGAGAGGCGCACAGACAAGGGACAAAGTGAGCAACAAGATTTTAACCAAGCTCATATCAATATTCGTGCATATAGAGACAGCTGTGGATTGAAAAGAAACTCATCATCACCCCTTCTTTCTAATGGGTTGAACTCTCCTTGAATAATTAAAAACAAATAACATATTTCATTTTCCTAATTTTCTATCATCTGAGGCATGAAACTGTAGTGAAAAATCAATTACAAGCTCTTCATCTGCTAATGCTCAGAAACATGTTCCTAAGATTTCACTTCTGTGCCTTATCAGAAGAAAACTAACATGTAACTTGAATCCACTGAATGAAATTTCCTTCCTAAAAACACTTCTAGAGAAGTAGAGGATTTTATTTATAGAAACAAAACCTAAAATGAAAAGATCACTTAAGCTTGCAAATTACAAACTGCTGTACTGCTTAGACGTTTTTCTGCATGAAAACACATGACAGAATGGCTACTACAATGAAGTACAGTCCCTAAGCCTTCTCTTTTTTTTTTTTTTTGCCCGCAGTAGCTGAAGGAGCTGCAGAAGGGTATAACTTATTGGGATCCAAGGCATCACAGAAGATGCTTCTTGCTTGTCTACCTGACCAATCTCTCTGTCCGAGACTGGGTTTAGCATTTTCCTTGCCTAACCTGTCTATTGTCAATTCTAATTCTCACCAGAGGTAATCCATCCTTCTCACAAGCTGACTCGAAGTGAACTTGAAGTGAAGTCTCTTAGATGCATAGCAACTAACAGTTCTTATGGACAAAGTCCTTATTATGGTAGGAATGACTAATTTACTTCCTGGAAATATTTTCCCGACTTGGCTTTAAAAACCAAAATACATAATAAAAGATTGTTTTATATGGCACATGTGAGGATTTTTTTTTCCATATTAAGACATACTTAGTGATAAAGGCATATCTAAAGATGGAGTGGGAATAAGACTGAACAGGAAAAATCCCTCTTAGCACATGTATCAGCCATTACCCAAGGTTTCAGCTTCCGTACTGACCCATGAGCAGTTGACCTCTTAACTACTTTCCCTTTGCCTAAAAGTAAACGCTAAGCACTTCCTAGTCTTGCAATCTGATCTACATGAGCTATCACTTGCTCATATTCGACACCATTGCAAAACTGTGATCCAAGTCAGAAGGTTTACCAGCAATATATTATAGCTATACGATTTCCCTTCATTGTGCTTGCACTATACAACCACAGTATACAGAAGACCAAAGCTGTTAATCCTGAAACTCAAGTGTTTCTTTCTGCTCCAAGCTTTACAGTACCAAAGAATCTTGAGAAAAACTACAGTGTTATAAATATGGCCACCACAACATTGTAACAATAACAACCCTTTAGTCACTGGACTCTGTTTTGGTATAGCTTTTACTGTGATTTTTGCAGTCTCTTAACAGACCTACAGAGAGATTTAAAAAGTCTGGTAAAGCAAGCTCAAAAGGGTTTTAAGGCATGGTAGAGTATTATCGCACTCGACAGACCTCTCTAGGGAGAAGCAACAGATTTTTTTCAGTACTTCTGAGTGACTGAATATTTTAGTAACCTTTGACCAGATAATTACTATTTTAATTTAACAAGTAAGTACCACTGAAGAGAGGATTCATTTAATCAACAGATCACATAGAAAAAGAAACAGCATCAGAAATCAAATACAGCTTAATGGGCAACCACAGCAGTTCATGGGTGAAATTTATTGCCACAAGATATCAGAATGGAATTACTCTACCTGTAGACCCAGGTAGCGAGACAGATATAAGTGACAATCTATTGCCTTATGTGCATCACAAATGTAAGAATTATTGAATTGAAACAGGAGGAATAAGGACAGAAAATAAGCCGAGTAAGAGACAACTCTTAAAGCAACCTGAACTTAACAGCACATATCCATTCAATACATAATCTTATTCTTCTGTCCTAAACAATCACCTTAAGCCTGCAAACAGGTACATATATCTGCAGATAACTAAGCAGAGTTTAAATAAACTTGTTTTGTGTTAAAAAGTTACTCTCAAATTACATCAACTAGATATGCTTAACCCAATCATCTCCACCATTCTTCCCCAGGTGAAAGGCTTAATTTGTCACTGACTGATGATGACATTCCCAGGGTCTTTATTTTTCCCAGTATCCCAGGATTCCCCAGAAGTGGTGCAGTGTCTATACATGCTGTAGTTTTTTCAATGTCCTTCTACACGGAGATATATCTCCCTTGCAGTTTTACATCATTTTATTTACATCATTGAAGTATTGAATTTATTTTAGCAACACTTCTCTAAATTTATTTTAGCAACACTTCTCTGACATTGCATGTCAACTCTTACCAAAGCTGTCCTAATGCATGATTGGGTTATTGCCACCACTTCCAAAGCTAAAGCAGGAAAGAACTTAGTTTTGCAAAGGTGCTCCACCCGCCCCCTGAAACATACTGGTCTGCAGTCGCTAAACATCTCTCAGTCCTTTATCAGCAAATAGTTGCTTGTATGTCATTTCTCCTATTAAGCTTACAAATAAAATTCAGCTACTTCTCTATGTGGAATTCACATGGATGAAACAAGTTGTTTGAAGTCCAGATTTCTCTTAATCAAAACCTATCATGACTGAGTCTCATATGATGAAAGCCAAAAAGATTTATTGTCTGAGCAAGATGTTTGTACTAGGATGATCTAGAAGAAATAATTAAGAGCATATGAAATCAACCTGAAAGAGAGCTTTTTTCCCCCCCAAACTACAGATCCAATGTTGAGTATATAAACAGAGCAAGGGGTACACATATCTGTTTTTGTTAGGAAAACAATGCTGATTTTTTTAGAAATAGGCTTTTAACCAGGTAACTGAAATGCACATTTATCTCAGGCACTCATATTGCCCTCATCATCACAATACTTGAGCACCTCAGAATTCCTTCTTTGCACTGTTAATCTTCTCACAAATGGCTAAGGTTATGTGACCTACCTTTGCATGATTGGCATTTAAAGGTATATACAAAAATAAAAGCATTTACTAAAAATGCACTTAGCAGCTTATAAAAATAAACTTCAGAGTAGTTTTCTCTAAAGAAACCTCTATAGATGGCTGCTACGCTGGTTATACTCTTGGTGCAAAACCATCAAGGCACATTTAAGAGCAAACCACCAACATTCACGCTAAATTGGAATACTAAACCCTGTCAGCACCATACAGTTATGTGAACCTTCAAGTCCAAAGCTGGTACTTTCACACTGTTCTATATTTCCCGCTGCAGAACGCTGCTTATCTCATCCCTGTTCACTTAGTGGTCTGGACCAGACAGTATTTTGGAGGATATTTTGCTGTCCTTCGATTCCATATGCTTGGGAATCTTTCAAGACAAGATGAAGTGAGCACAGGTCACATTTTCCCAGGCTTTGGATACAGCTAGAGATAAGCGTTGCGATTTGCTCATAGATTTCCAAGTGTAGAGAAAACCTAACTTTGTGCAAGATCCCACAGGGAACTGGTAGAAGACAGACGTCTCTACTCTTGTATCAGATGAGCACCTTGACTACAGGAATACCTTGTCATTCAAAGGTATACCTGTTGTGTTCAAAGATGTATTGTGCTCATCAGTCCCTGGCTGCTTTGAGTTATTCTTTGACCTTCTTTTGACAATCTAACTTCTGCTACAAAACAAGACTTAGCAATTTTGACAGATCATATAATACATCCTGTGATCCAAACCCATATGAAGTCTAAAAAAAACCCGTCACTTACAATAAAATAAAAATACTTCAGGAAGCCAGAGCTATACAATGCCAACCAACTGGAGGAGAAAAAGTAACCTATCCACGGACCAACATTGGTGAGCTCTGAGAGTTAAAAACAGAGACTCTTTCTAGCAATAAAAAGCCCTTGAACCTCCTTGCGTTAATCTGAATAATCAATAATCCTATTAGATACTCATCATTTCGGTCAGGATATAACTATAAGGTTTGGACACAGCAGTACCAAAATCCAGCAGATGTCTATCTGAAGGTCTATCTTCACACCTCCATGTGAAGATTTCCCATAGCCCAGGTCATGCAGAAGACAGAATCATTTCACAAAAACACACTTGAAAACCATATCAAATGGCTTTTATATAGGAATGCCTAAACAAATCTAAGACTTGAGCTTGGCAAAAAGACAGTGGCAGAGGATAACACAGGTCTGTCAAGGCATGACTCCATGTCAGGAGTGAATAGGGAACAATTTGTCATTGTTTCCCAAAAGAGGAATTGGAGGTTGGGGGTGGTCAATCAAATGAAACCATGAAGTAGCAGGTTCAAAAATAAAGAGGTCCTTTTACAAGCAGCTGTGAAAGTTATAACTGTATGATGCTGTAGACACAAATTTTACCTAAACTCAAAACACTCATGTCAGGCTTTCAAATACAAAGGTAAACACCATCTTTTGTTAGGGAAGTCCTTAGCTGTGAACCAATGAGATAGGAGCCAGGACAATAAGTCACAGGAATGTCAGGGCTTGTTTGACATTTTACTTTATCTTTCCTAGATAAAATGTAGTGGGTCCCATTATGTTTCTGATCATGCCAATCCCAGGCACAGAAAGAAGATATAGGCTGACTCATACTATCACTAGCAGAGCAGGAGACTATATGGCCATAATTCAAGCTAGTCTCCAAGATGCAAGCGAAGGCTTCAAGCTGTTTTCTCTCAATGGCTGTAGCCTTCACTTGTGTTTCCCCTCTTCCATGTCCAAAAACTGAAGGTTTCATGGTGCACTCTTGAAGACATAAGGCAATCTCTTCTCCCCTAGCTTGACCCAAGAACAGTTCACTGTTTTGTACTTTCACCAAAAGTGAGTACTACTCAATTAAGTAAATCCTTGTTATTTTCGCTCATGAAACTTGCTCTCAACAACTGCACAAAACATCAGGTGTTTCAGACCACCTGTACATTTACTACAACTGCCATTATAAATTCCCAGGAGCAAATTGCACACACCAAAACCATCAAACTGCAGGAAAAAAAAAATGTCACCATTGGTACCTGCTTCACAAATCAAAAGTACCAGATGTATCATGGATGAAGAAATGGCGGGGGGCTATATATATATATATACACACACACACACACACATATATATATATATACACACACACACACATATATATATATATATAATACTGACAATTTGAAGTCTAAACAATATATTTAGTTGTAGTGAGGTTAACATTTCCTTCTCCCTCAGTAATACTAAAAACTTAAATTATTCATTACCATACGGTAATACTCACAATTTACATACACAGCAAACAAATACAGTCGAATTAAAAAAACACCAAAACAAAAATGCATTAAGGGGCAAGACACAAAGGTACAGAATCTATATTTTCATGTTCCATTTCCTCACTCTGACACAGACTTCCTATGCTGCCTTGCAAAATTCACTTGCTGGCACCATGTTTCAAATTCCATACATAAAATGGAGGCAATACTGTGTCGTTACCTCATCATGGTCTCACAAGGATAAAGCAAAGATTGTGAAACGTCTGCATAGTAAGGGATTGAAGGTCATACAGAAGCCTTTTATATATAAGAGTAAGAAACATTTTTAACTACTGTTAAAGTATTTTATTACCCTTGCAGATGGAGCACTCCTGCAGTCTTAGTCACCAAGTGGGCTCCAGTGAGGTTGCCAAGGAAAAATTCACTGTGCACTAGGGTGCAATGACAGTACTGACATTCTCACACACACAAAAAAAAGGAACATAATATGCATACTTTCATATATTGAATGCCTGACCGGTGATTTTTGGAATATGGAAGGAAGAATGTAAACTCTTGTTATTTAACAGTGTCATAGAGATTATCACAGTACTAAATATCACAACATTTGTCATAGCAGGTAAAATTCCTACCCTGCAGTGAACCAACAAAAGACCACTTACAAGCTAATTTCATCCTTCATGGTTGAGCCAGTGACAACCTCCTGTTAACACTACACAAGGATGTCTTTCTGCATAATAATGAAAAAAGGATTTTTGTCTTTAAAGCACCTCCTTCAAGGCATTTTCTGTTTCCCCGCAAAAAAAAAAAAGTCAAACAGTCTCTTATAGTCTAAAGTGTAAAGAAATATCTCTTATTTACACTTGTTGATTCAAGTAGAACTAGATGGTGGTATATCCCCGTTTTTCTATTATTTTTAAAATCAGAAAAACATACTGTTTTTTTCTGTTTTATTCAAATAAAACGATCACATTTTGGTTTTGTATGCAAATAGTTACAAAGATATATTAGATCCAGAAATCGTGCTCTTCTATGAACCAGAAAGCAAATAATGGGACTTCGCCCTTCCTTGAAAGTCAGGCATGCCATTCACAAATGTGAAAACAGAGAATAAGATTAATATTTGAGAGATACACTCCAATATGTAGGCAGCTATGAGAAGACCTTCAAATAGTAACTAAAGGAAAAAAACCCAAACAAATCAACACCTTGGTGATAAAACTATGTCTTCAAAAATTAGTTCCACGAAAAATTAGGTATCCTACAAGAAAGAATACAAAAAAATATACATTGAAGAGAAAGATAAAGAAGGGTAAAAAAGTCAGCACCAAGTACCAGGGTTCTGCTCTTCTCTCTCATACAAATACAAGCAAAAACGAAGGACGTTAAGCCTCAGTCTCTGCCCCTCGCTGAGGATCTGCAGTATCCTCCCTGTACCTACCCAGATTCAACTGGAGGAGTGGAAAGTTGGACTCGTAACAAAGATCATTTTTCCACTGACTGTTTAATTTTAGAAAGGCGCTAACAAAAGGCACTGCTCTAAATACCCCAAACGCGTTACTTCCCAATTCATCAAAGCCTACTTCGAGACACGATGCCGTGACAATCAGGGCTTCATTCGGCCGCTTAAGCCGAATGAACAGCTTTTTCCTGCCTAGAAAAAAAAAACACCTCAAGAACCAGTACCATCAAAAGGCACAAAAGCGGCCCCTGCGGAAGGAAGACGGAAGGAAGGAAGGGCCGCCGGTCACCCGGGCGGGCCGGCAGGCCACGGTGCCAGCCCAACCGCCGCCCGTCCCGAGGGCCTCGGGGCTCCCAGTGGGCTCCCTCGCGCCCGCAGCAAGCGCCCAAGCGACCCTCGCGCCCGCCCAACGGGCACGCAAGCCCTGTTCCTCCGCGGACACCTGGTCAAAGTGGCCTCAGCACCCTGCCGCCCCCGCCACGGCAGCCACGCACAGGCCCCGCGCCTCGCCGGCCCGCCTGCCCGGCGGTGCCCCGCCGCACCCCGCGGACGCCTCCCGTCCGGGTAGCGCCGCCGCGGGGATGAGGCGCCGGTCCTGCCCGCGGCGGCCGCGCTCTCTGCGTGAGGGGCGGCTCGGCCCTGAGGGCGCCCGCCTGCCGCACCTGTCGGGTGGTTGCGCGGTCCGCGGAGAGGAGGGCAGGCGCGGTGGCGGCAGCTGCAGACAATGGAGGAGTGAAGGACAGACACATTGACACACGGGTGCCTCTGCGGCCGCCCCCTCCGCCCGGCCACACCATTCCTGGCACCTTCCGGGGGGGAACGAAGGAGAAGACGCAGGGAAACCGGGAATGGAGCAGCAAAATAATACAAAACCCCATTTCTTAACTTTATATCTAAGGAAGAGAGAAACAGCCGCCTTCTCTCTGGTAGAACCTAGCTAGGAATCCTGTGGAGAGGGAAAACCGACATCAAATCCTCCCTACGTTTAGGCAGGAATGGTTTACCCCACGGCCGGACCTTGGCAGGGCGGAGCTATGGGCGGAAGTCGCCATGAGGTGCAGCGTAGGGGGGGTGGGTGTTGCTGGCTTCGCGACAGGGAGGGGGCGCTGGGGGTGAGCTGCCGGGCTGAGCTCACCTCGCCGGGCTCGCCTCGCCGGGCTGAGCTCGCCTTGACGGGCGGCACCGTCCCGAGTTCGCTTTTTTCTCCGCGGGAGGCAGGGAGGGACCCATGGCTCCCGCTAGGAAAGGTGACCTGAGCTCGGAGGAGAAGGATTTACTGGGAGTGATCGCCACAGGTGAGCCTGGCCCTCGCCTCTCCGCGGCGGTGGCCGGTAGTGCTGCCCTGGCGGGCCTGGCTTCTGCGTCGTCACTGCCTCGCCGCGGGCTGGGGAGTTATCACCGCCGCTCCTCCCGCTGGAGGCCGTGCGGTGCTGGGCCCTCACGGTGCGGGCTGCAGCTCTGGCGGGCCTCGTAGAGCCTGATTGGTTACCCCCTGTACAACCGCCTGTACCCCTGTACAACCTCGCGCGGACCACGGGCTCCCATCTGTCCCGAGCCTCAGGCACGGCGGGTTCTCGGGGACCCGTGAAACGGAGCTGCCCGTCTTCCAACTCCCGCCTTTGAGCCCCGTTCCGCTGCTGTTTACTGAGGAAAATAACCGTTCCCCGGGAAGCGAGAGCGGGCTTTTCTCTCTCTCTTGTCAGAGACCCAAGTATAGGATAGTCTGTAAGGAATTTCTTCTGTATCAGAATCTCATTGACTGACTTACTTTAATCAGAGTTTCAGGCCTTCATCTTGCAGACACTTCTGTCTCATCTAGTGCTTATGATTTGGATCATGGGATAATTCAGTTTGGAAGGCACCTCAGTAGGTTTGTAGGCCAACCTCCCGATCAAAAGAGGTAAAACGAGATTGCTCTGGGCTTTATCCTGAAAAGGCCTTAAAAATCTCCAAGGATGGAGACTGCACAGGGTTTTGGACAACCTGTTCTGCTGCCTTCCTGGACTCATAGTGAAAATGTTTTTCCTTATATCAAGTCTGAAGCTTCGTTTAACTTCCGCCTGTTGTCTCAGTCTCCTACCGCATTGCCTGCAATTAAATTGCCTGGCTGCAATTTTAAGCTTTAGCCAATTCTAGAAGTATGGTTTCCAACTGTTTAGTGACTTGTTTGGAAATCCTTCAGTGTTTTGTCATACAGAACTCTGGACTTGTAAGTGCAACTTTTCTTTGCTTTAGTTGCATTAAAATTTTCTTTGAAGATCACCTGTTTCTGATGTGTGTTGTTTTGGTGGGATATTCTTCTGAAAACTATTCCAGGTCTTAAGAAGCTTCTCCCATGTTTAGAACATAAACATATACATGTTTGGAGAGGTAGGCTAGTTGACAGCACCCTGACTGTCAGTGTATTTTACTGGGTCTTTTATCAAGTGTGGGAGCTGACTCAGGTGACTGGCTTTTTTTTCTGTGGAATAGTTTGTTTTTTTAAAAAAGGAGTAAAGAAACTGGTTTAGTTAAAACACACCAAATACTCTATGAAAATAAATTGTTTCTAGTATTTGGGCCAAAACTGAAGTTGTAAGAGTTAATTTGCCAAAAATTTGCTGGAAGAGCACCTCCTTGTGATACAGTGAAAATAGATGTGAAGCTTGTTGTTGATGAAAGGAATGTAACTTCAGTTAAGCACATAGTTGCTGAAAGGGTTTTGCTTATAATTAAATCAGTGATCAGAAGTTTCTGTTGATTTGCAATAAATTTGATTTCTTGAACTTCTAATACTTGAATGTTCTTTTCTTTCTGTTTGGATGCCTGTTGAAGCTGCATTGATATTACTGAGTAGTCCTTCAGTGGGCTTTAAATCAGATTCTTAGATCTCTCTCTTAACTGAAAGGATTCTTCTAGTAAATTGAAAAATTCAAAGTTACAGCTTATTTTTCTGTGCACAATTTTTTATTTTTTTTAAGACTTCAGGCGCCTTCATGCATTTGGCAATTTTTAGAAAAGTCAATGATCAAGCTGCCTTGGGCCTGGTCCTTTCCACCTATCTTCTTTATTACTGAAAGCAAATTCCTTCCATTTCTGTGGGCCTGAGAGGTGTGATGTTGCAAATTTAAAATTTAAACAGGAAAGGAAATGCAAATAAACAAAAAAAGCATATTTCATTCAGACCAGAGAAGTCTGAAATGGGATCATTTCCTTTTATAAGAATTTAGATAGCTTGTTCAGGCATAAATAAGCTTCAAAAGAGATCAAAGTACAGAATACGTTTAAATGCTCAGTATTGGTTTTTTTATTCAGATATGTTCTGTTAATGTTAGAGACATATTAGCGTCCTGTTCTTGTGTGTGTCTTAGATCAGTTACTTCACAGAGAGTTGATATTTAGTGCTAGTGTGCTCTCACACCACTCTTCGATGTTTCAACTTTTGGCTTTTAGCTTCTGGAACAGAACACTAGCTAAATGAGATTGATTTATTGATGGTTAATCTATATCTCAAGCGATTCATTTAGAAAGATTTTTATTCAGGAATGCAACTGATCTTTTTCATCTTCATTCTCAATTTATTCCCTTTCTCACCCCCTTTCTCTCCGTGTTGTCTTTTTTTGTTTTTAATTAAAGGAAACACCGAGGAGGCCGGAAGGCTACTGGGCAGCAAGAATGTCCGCGTCAATTGCTTGGATGAGGTATAGTAAAACTCTACCAGTATTGTGCTGAGTTTGGGAAAGAAAATAATGTGTCTGAATGCATTCTTCATGTTAAATAACACTGCTATACAGACTCCTGGAATCAGAGTTATTCTGAAGACATTTCCAGCCTGATGCTGAATAATGAACCTTTGAAGAGCTCTTTTTTTAAAAGAAAGTTTAAAGATTGTTGCTTGAAGTACTACACTGTGTTTTCTCTTAAGTTCTGACAGGAACTTTGGTGCCTGTAAGGTAAGATCAATACTGCAGGAAGACATCTGGAGGTGCTCCCAGACTTCTTGTCACTTTCACCAAGCTGTAGTCTCTCTACTTAGATAGCAGCAGATAGTGTGGGTAAAGAATACTTGTCCCCATCTTGTGTTTTCCACTCATCACCCAAAGCCCTATCTTTGCAGAACCATAAACATACTCTGAGAGCGAGCAGCTGCATCAGAAGTAAAAAGCACAATGTTTTTTGCAGAGGCAAATATGATAGACACGTAGAAGATAAACACTTCCTGAAGATGAGAGGAAGTTGGTGGACAAAGGAAGCTTGTGTGATGTTCCTATCTGTTTCCTCTCCTTTGTCTTTTTACAGTGCATGATGCTACTATGAAGTGTAATGTGGAAGCAAAGCTGTAATTGCTACTATGTGTGTTAGATCAATGTGTAATTTATCAATTTAAATGTCAGTTTGTATTTTTTCCCAACTTTATCATTTTGTAGTATCCTTGGGAAGTTCAGGTCGGAAGGGACCTCAGAAGGGACCTCTAGTTCAGCTAGACGAGGTTGCTCAGAGCATTATCCTATCTGGCTGTGTAAACCTTCAAGGATGGAGACCACACAGTGTTTCTGGGCAACTTGTTCCAATGCTTTACTGTGCTTACGGTAAAAATGCTTTTCCCTTATGTCTGAATCTCTCTTTCAATTTGGGCTCATTGTCTCTTGCCCTTCTGCCACCATAACTGAAGAGCTTGGCTCTGTCTTCTCAGTGATCTTCCTGTATGCACTGGCAGGCTGCTGTTGAGTCCCACCAAAGCCATCTCCTCTCCAGGCTGAACAAGCCCAGTTCTCTCTTCATTCCACAAGTGCTAAAAGTTCCCACTGTGTCTTGGTGGTACTCTGCTGAACTCCCTGCAGTTTATCCATGTCTTTGTTGTACTGGAAGGCCCAAAATTGGACAGGGTATTGCAGATGTGGTGTCATGAATGCTGATTATCTTCATAGAACTTTGTTAGCCTTCTTTGCACTGCTAATGGATTAATTTTCTGATTATACTTAAATACAGTTAAATATTTAAACCTTAATTTCTAAAGTATGAATTTCAACAAGTTTCTGACAAACTAGTCAAACTAAGCTTTACAACAAACTGTAGGAGCCCAAGACAGCATGTAAGTATCTTTGCATGTGTGCTTTGTTGTATGGACTTTAAGAGCATTTCTTTTAGTGCAATTGCACTAGAGAGAGCAACTGCACCCTTGATGCAGTAGTACTGTAACATGCAGTATCACTCTTGAGAGGATAGGATTTATTAATAGAAATCATAACTGAATTGTGCCTCAGGCTATGGTTAAAGAAGAAATAGTATTAGTAATACTTGCTTAATGCTTACATATTACTAAATACACTCAAGGCAGATAAGATTTAAAGTCCGTGCAATGGACTTCTTGCAGTCTCCTTTTTACCTCCCAGAGAGGTCTGTAGTGATGCGTATTGAAGAGGAAAGGGGTGAGGTTTGTTTACGATTCTTAATCCATCGATCATCTCATGTCAACTTTCATACTTTTTATATTATAAATGATTTTCTGTCTAATGTGTTATTCTAATATCTGCAGTAAATAGAGTGTGTGAAACCCAAGTTAAATGTTAATTTTATCTGTTAATCTATATTGCTACAACCAGAGACTGCTTTGAATGCATTTGGTTTTATTTTCTTCCTCTGCTGTCTTAGCTATTTATCCTGAAATTCACATTGTTACTTATGTTACTGCTGCTATCTATTTTATTAATGTTAAGAAAAGAAAAAAAAAAACTAGCCTTGAAAATTGATGGCATAGATGTCTGAAATGGAAATGCAATTGGGAACTAAGAACTCATTTACTTCCTTAAAGTCCTTTTTACATTAGAGAATCCAGAGAATAAGTACAGATTTAAAGTAATTCTCTCTTATTGTTACAGCAAACATGCAGTCACAATTTAATAATTTCCACAGGCTGGAGAATCCTCAGCAGGCAGAAGCAGGCTGTTACATATTGCACTTCCCAATTTAAAAAAATAAGCACATAATATCCCTTTAATTTCTTATTTGACCATATATTCTAGCTGCTTACATCTGCTTTTTTTCTAGATTAAAAACTACTGATAATGAGCAATCTTTTCTCTGTGTGCCTTTAGGAAGAGGCCATGTCACATTTTAACATTCCAAATGCATTGACTTGTTAATTTTCTTGTTAAAGTTACTTTTCTTCAGCAACTGATCTGTAGTCACCGCCTCTTTCCCATTTTTTTTCAGTTGTTTCAGCTTTTTACAACAAAAACAAAGGCATGAGCTGGAAACAGTGTTTTAGCGTTGATTCTGCAGTTACATGTATTTAAGTAGTAAAAAAGTGCTCTGCTAAGTTTATTTCCTTTTCCTTCTCATGTGCCAAGACTCACTCACCCTTCACCTCCTATCTACAGTACTCTACTGGGAGCAGTAGATCATTTGAAAGCAGAGCAAAGATCCTTTCTTCAAAACAGTTTGACTGATGCCCACCTTTCAGTAGATTTTAGATAACCAGCAGATACAGTCTTGTGTTTTTTCCGAGCATCATTTCTGATGAAAGGGGTTTTTTTGGTGGTCATTTCTCTGTGGGTTTAGGTAGTTGGAGAAAGGAAAGGTTTTTAGGCTTAATTTCTGGTTTTATGAAAAAAAAGAAGTACATACCTATTTCACAAAACTTGTCTTTAGCAGTTTGACAACTTTAAAACTTCAGGGACATTTTAAGCTCAGGTGTCCCAAAAGATTAGGGCAAATAGATGGGCAATGGAATTGACTGCAAAATAAACACACATATATCCCACTTAAATGCACACTGTGTAGTTGGGGGTTTTTGCCCTATTTTAGGTGGTGTAGTTGCTAACTTGGAAATGTTTTGTGGAAGAAAGTGTTCAGGAATTTTCACTGAGGGTGCAGAGCTCGTAAATAGTGCTGTGACTTCATGTTGGCAATTTGTTGAGTTTAACTCTGTGCATTTACAGGATGTGGCTAAGGTCTTTCAGGTTATTATGGGAAGGCAATCTGGAGGAAATGTGTGGGTTTTCCAGCTATGGAAGTCTCTTCTGGTCGTGTTGGTAGTTAAGGCTACAGAGGAGCACTAGTAGTGCTACAATCCCATATTTTCTGCAGATCTATGCATAGCAAGCCAAGAGACTTGAACTGAAGAAGCTTCAGAGGCTTTCTGTCTTTGAAATAATTTTATGGTCATTTGTAATCTTCTTATACACAGAACTATCATTTAGCATTAGCAGCATTACTTTTTTCTTCTAGTTTGGTAATTCATAGAATCATAGAATGGTCAGGTTGCAAGGAACCTTTTGAGATCATCTAGTCCAACCCCTCTTGCAGAAGCAGGTCCACCTAGATTGGGTCGCATAGGAACGTGTCCAGGCAGGTCTTGAAGACCTCCAAGGAAGGAGACTCCACACCCTCCCTGGGCAGCCTGTGTCAGGGCTCCATCACCCTCACAGTGAAATAGTTTTTTCTTAACGTTTACATGGAACTTTTTGTGTTCCAGCTTCATTCCATTACCCATTGTCCTAGAAAAAAAGGGATGTCCCAACCTCCTGACACCCACCTTTTAGATATTTGTAAATATTAATGAGATCTTAGTCTCCTCTTCTCCAGACTAAACAGCCCCAGTTCCCACAGCCTTTCCCCATAAGGAAGATGCTCCAGTCCCTTGATCATCTTGGTGGCCCTGCGCTGGACTCTCTCCAGAAGTTCTCTGTCCCTCTTGAGCTGAGAAGCCCATAACTGGACAAAGGACTCCAGATGAGGCCTCACCAGGGCAGAGTAGAGGGGGAGAATAACCTCCCTTGACCTGCTGGCTACACTCTTCTTGATGCATCCCAGGATGCCATTGGCCTTCTTGGCCACGAGGGCACATTGCTGGCTCATATTTAGCTTATTATCAATCAGAAGTCCCAGGTCTCTCTCTGCAGAGCTGCTCTTCAGCAGTTTGACCCCCAGCCTGTCCTGGTGCATGGGGTTGTTCCTTCCCAGATGCAGGACTCTGCACTTGTCCTTGTTGAACCTCATGAGATTCCGCTCTGCCCAACTCTCAAGCCAGTTGAGATCCTGCTGAATGGCAGCACAGCCTTCTGGGGAATCAGCCAGTCCTCCTAGTTGGGTGTCATCAGTGAACTTGCTGAGGGTACACTCTGTCCCCTTATCCAGGTCGTTGATGAAGATTTTGAACAAGACTGGCCCCAGAACCGATCCCTGTGGAACTTCACTGGCCACAGGCCTCCAACTCAATTCTGTGCCACTCGATTCTGGGCTCTCTCATTCAGCCAGTTCTCGATCACTGTGGACCTCACTGTCCACTGATCCAAGCCACACTGCTTGAGCTTTCTGATGAGGATGTTATGGGAGACAGTGTCAAAAGCCTTGCTGAAGTCAAGGTAGATGACATCCACTGCTCTCCCCTCATCTAGCCAGCCAGTTATGCACTCAGAGAAGACTATCAGGTTGATCTGTGAATTTCCCCTTGGTCAATCCATGTTGACTCCCCCTGATAACCATCTTTTCCTTCATATGTTCAGTGATAATATTCAGGATTAGTTGTTCCATCACTTTTCCAGGGATGGAGGTGAGGCTGAGCAGCCTGTAGTTTCCCAATTTGTCCTTCCTGCCCTTTTTGAAGACTGGCATGACATTGGCCTTTCTCCAGTCCTCAGGCACCTCACGTGTCCTCCATGATTTTTCAAAAATGATAGAGAGGGGCGTAGCAGTCACATCAGCCAGCTCCATCAGCACTCTAGGATGCATCCCATCAGGATCCATTGACTCATGAGTCTTAAGCTTGGCCAACAAGTCTTTAACCTCTTCCTTTTCTACCCAGGGCAAGTCTTCTGCTGTCCTGGCCATTCTGTTATCCTTGCTAGACTGGGCTTCCTGAGGGTCAGCCTTGGCCGTAAAGACTGAAGCAAAGAAGGCATTCAGTACTTCGGCCTTCTCTGCATCCTTGGTCACCAGGGCACCCTCTGTGTTCATCAGCAGGCCCATACTCCTCTCAGCAGAAGTCTTCCTTCTGCTGCTGATGTACTTGAAAAATGCCTTATTACCGTCCTTAACTTCCCTAGCTAAATTTAATTCTAGAATGACTCAAGCCTTCCTAGTTGCACCTCTGCATGCCCTGGCAATGTTCCTATGCTGTTCCCAAGAAGCCAGCCCCTGTTTCCACCTCTCATAGATGGCTGCTTTCTGCCTGAGTTGTCCCAGCAGAGCCTTGCTCATCCATGGAGGCCTTCTACCTCCTTTTCCTGCTTTCTTACATGTTGGGACACACTGATGCTGCACTTGGAGGAAGTGGTGCTTGAAGATTGAGCAGCTCTCTTGGGCACTTAATGTATTCATTTCTCTAATAAAATGCATCTTTTCAGAAACAATCTGCTCCTGTATGCTAATTACAGAACAGAATGCGTTCTGGGATTTACAGCAGTAGCCAGCTTCTTAGTGTATGAGATGTGTAGCTTTAGTCATACTGATTATGTTCAGTAGAAGCTTCCTCAGTCTTGTTATTCCAGTGTGAATTTCCTGTGCTAGCAGAAAAATGACAGGTCCTTGGCCTTTATTAAAGAGAAATATTTCAGTCTTCTGATATTTTTTTACATAGTATTTCAAGATACACAAACCAAGAAAATTCAGCAGCTATTAAGAATGATCTGTTTTCAGTTCAGGTCACTGACTGATATAGAGATTAACTTTTCATCATTGTAGATGGACAGAGGGATCATCATGGGAATCTAATGTGTTACATATGTGAAACCAACAGCTCAGCAGGGTGGCTGTAAAGGAGGAGGCCTATAGTTATGACCAATGCTCACTGAACAGTATCTCATGTTCTTTTTAGGTCATACTTAGCTATAGCTACAGTTATTTGTGCACGTGTCTGTTGACTACCTTCCAAATCCTGCTTGCAGTAAGCTCAAGATAGGTGAGGGCTATCTTACTCCAAAGCTTTAAGAGTGAAATTTCCAAAGGCTTTTATCTAGTGAAAATTCAAGTAACGTATTTCTAGACCAGCAGCATTCAGTACCATTCCTGTTAAAAGTCAGAAAAATTTTGCAACCTACTTGCAAATGCCTACCCAAACCCATCTTAACAAGTTGGTCTAATGTCAGTAGTACTTTTCCTTTTTATTTCAGAGAGTTGTTTTTGAAGACATAGATCAGATAGTACTTCAGCATTCCCTGCAGTACCTGCTCTTTTTGCATCATTTGTTTCCTTTTTAGTAACTTCCCCAACACTGTCTCAAATAAAAGCCAAATCTGTGGTCTATGTGTTTAGTTTGGAATTTTATGAATTAATAGTAAACAAGAAACTGGGAAAGATTTTTGTCCTAGAGAATGAGGTTAAAAGACTAGATTTCTGGTGAGAAGAATGATACATAGTGGCTGCTAGAAAATGGATTCTTCATCCTATGTTCCATACTGGAAAAAATAAATCTGTTTCCTCTGTATGCTTAATAAGCCATCTGCTAGTTTAGTCTTTTAAATGTGTTGTGTTGACAAGACAAATGTTATTTGTCAGACTGTTGCTGAACCTGTCTTTGATATTCAGCTTGAGAAGGGTACTAGCAGTCATTTCAGTTTCTGCTTAGGGACCTAATACAGAATACCAAGCTTTCCCAGATAAGTGTGGGTCTAGCCTGACCTTTTTCTGTTTGCTGTGAAAGGCTGATACTAGTGTGACTTAAATATAATTTTTCTAACAGCTATCTGCATGCTTTCTGCTTGGTGGTTTTTTGGTCCACACCACAACCTGGCACTGTCAAAATTTAATGCAGAAGTTTCCCAGGAGAGGATGGCAAAAAAATCCCAGCCACCGTGTTCCTTTGTCCCGTAATATTGACAGATTTTTTTAAAATTCAAACAATAAAGCTAAAACCAAACTTAAAGTCATTGTTTTGTTTAAAACATTGTTTAAAGTTCCTTCTACAGTCACAACCCTTACTGTGTTCATATCCCTTTACAGCAATACTTTTCTGTACTGCTAAAGGAGGCAAATCTATACTATGATTCCAGACTAGGACTGACCTGTAAAACTTGCTGTTAATATAATATTGTGTAATACAGCATAACAGAATATAATAATTACAGTATCATATATTTTATATAGTGGGATAGAAAGCCTATACTTACCTTTGTGGGTAGTCGGCTTGTATGACAAGATTTTGGTACAGGGGGCTTCTGTGAAAAAGCTGATAGAAGCTTCCCCTGTATTTGGTAGGGCCAGGACAGAACCCCTGCTGTTTCATGTTTGTGAAGTCATCTCTTCAGGTCTTTTGTTTCTTTAATGACAATCTATATTGCAGTTTACCAAAATATAATGTGTCAAGTAATTGTTATTATTTTCAGTTATGTAATACTCTGTTATTACTGAAAAGTATATATACTTGGAAAGTTAAAATTATAACAATTTTTCAATTTCCCTCACCTTCAAAACTTTTAAAAATTATGCTTGTAAGTGTAATTCGGTTGGGTTTTATTCTGTCATAAATTGAAACGAGATATTTAGGCTCAAACTGACAGTTACATTATTTCAGGGCACCACATTAATATGTGTTTATAGAGCTGCAGTAATGGTGTACATGAGTGTATTCATGCATATGGCCTTAAACTCCAAAAAAAGGAAGAAAATTACATTTTGATTTCCTTCAGGGGCAAACTAAAGCACACTGTTCAGTGTTGTAGCATATTCTTGGGCAGTTACTATGTCTTGGCTGATAACATTGAGTCAGTATTCATGTTAAGCGAAAATAAGCAGCCTATTGGACAAAGTATATCAAATTCTAAAAACAGAATACCATGCAGTCTTCTCAACCAGAAATGTGCTTCTCCCTGCCCTTTGTGAGTAAGGAGGCCTGCACTAGCAATTCCCTCTAGAGCTAAAAATTTTCCCTAGGCTTTGTCCGAGTTTGCATTTATAATTAAAGACTGCAACTCTAATAAAAACCCAGTGCCTCCCTTGCTGAAGCTAATCCTTTTTGTACTAGTGCAGTTCTCTCAAAAGGCAAGGTTTGAAACTAGTTAGAACTGTGTGTCTTTACAAGCACCTTTAGAGCTCTGGCTGATATAAGATCACAGACACAATGCTAAAAAGATGGGTAAGAGAGTGAGCCAGAGAGCACAATTACCAGTAATGAGGACTGAAAAAGAGCAAGATGACTTTCAGAAACTGCGACTCTTCATAATGGCAAAACCAACAACAGGCTACTCCTAATTTTACAGTTGTTTATCATATAATGCAGAGAGGGAAAGTAATAACTTACAAACCTGACAAATTTTCTAAAACAAGCTTCTCCTGCTAGCAAAAGCATTAGTTTTCTTTAGCACTGACATCTTACACTAAAGGCTAATGTCAAATCAGTGTTAAATGTTTTTTATTCTCATATATATATATGTATGTATATAGCACAGCATGATCAGAAAACTGACATGGAAAAGTCTTAGTAACCATATTTTTAAAAGATTTCGTGAGCTTTTTTGTTGTGATTGACTTAAATGCTATGGGAGGCCTTGGTAGTTATGCTGAATATGTGTGTACTAGTGAAAAATCATCAGTAATATGGAGATCAAGAGCTATAAGAATTTTTTTTTGTATGCTTTTCCATCCTTTCTTTTTGCTAGCATGGCATGACCCCTCTGATGCATGCTGCCTACAAAGGGAAAGTGGACATGTGCAGGTTGCTCTTGCGACATGGGGCTGATGTTAACTGCAACGAACATGAGCATGGATATACTGCCTTGATGTTTGCTGGGCTTTCAGGTAACTTCCTGCTAAATATAGATCACTGATTTTTTAGTTATCGTTGATATGGTACAGTTTTCCATAAATTAATAATTTACAGGAAAATGTTGACATGTTTTACTATTCAGGCTTACTGTTACTTGGGATCATTTTTCATAGAAAATTTGATTTTGTTCAGAAGTAAAGCTGCAATCCACCACCTGAGACAAGGCAAGATATATATAGCTATATAATCAGTCTCTTAAAAAAAAAAAGGTTAAGATGAGAGGAAAATCAGTGTGAAAGAACATTGTTTTAAAACTTATTAAATACATTTTTAAAGCTCAAAGACAATGGTAAAAATAATGTAGGAGAAAGGAAAAATTTGAAAAATATTGGATTCATTTGACAAGCTGCAAATATTACTAAAATCTACTGATTTGTAGTCCTAAAAGAAGCATTTCTAGTGTAACAGAGTGTAATAGTTAAAGAAGATTGTATCTCTTTGCACCAGAAAGCTGTTGCAGGAGACTGAATTTTGAAATGTGTAAAACAGAAACAAAGCACAGATAGGCAAGATGTCTCAAAATGCTGAACAAAATCAAATTTTCTATGAAAAATGATCCCAAGTAACATACTACATAGAAAACATTGTTCCTTCTGGGGAAAAGATTAGATTTGGAACAATTAGGTTTTTTAAGTATCTTCTTTACTGGGCCATTTAGGCCTTCTCAAAAGGAGATTCTAGAGAAGTAATACTCAGAAAGCAGAGTTTAAAGTCTGCCTTCTTAAGTGTAAAAAAAGGCATCCATGTGAATATGAACCTTAGCTGGATCTTCAGGCTGCATTTCTTACAAAACTTGGGTACAAAGATTTGGGAAGTTTCAGTGTTCTGTGACAGCTCTTAGAGGTTGTTAAATGACTGCAGCTTTATGAAAAATACTAGGTTTTTACCATTTTTTTACAAATGAGCTTTAACTATCATTTTGAGTTTGAATGCTTCTCATTGTTGACTTTTGCACTCACAGAGAACAGACCTTAAAGGTACATGAGCGATACTGACTCAATGGCTTTGTTTTTAAAACAGAAATGTTCATCTCCATCCACCCTCCTTTTCTTTTATATGCACTTCTCTGTACTTAGCATATGCACAAAAACTGATAAAGAAAACCTCTAAAAGCAGAACCAGCATGAGTGTTGACAAGTGTCCTTATTGGACTCTGAAGGGCACCAATTAAGTTATCTAATCTTCCCATCACATTTTAGCTTCATTTTACTTGGTATTTAGCCCAGTCTGAACACCCAGTTCCCGCTGCAGAGAAAGGAACAATCTGTTCTCTTCTCTGTGTTCCTGCTATATAATAGTACTGGATTTGTTTTTCTTCTTAGAATAGCAAATGTTGTAGTTGAACTGTCAAACTAGATTAATAGCGTTTGCTTCTATACTGCTATCCAGAGGGACCAAGCTCTAATGTACTCGCGTGCATGCGACTCCCATTAGCTCCATGGGGAGCTGAATGTGCGTTACAGAGAGCAGGGAACTGCCTGAATTGAGATTTGAGTTTGATTTCACCCTCTGGAACCATAAATAAGGAGGCAGCACCATGCCTGTCTTGTAATTAATTCTTAAAATAATGACATTAAGAACATTAATTTCCCTCATGTTATTCCTGGTCTTTAAGAAATTCACCCCTTGGTTTTCTATAACATAAATAATTACAAGGTCTGGTTTATTCTCTCTTATTCACAATCTTTTCTCCTCAAATTCAGGAAACAAAGAAATCACCTGGATGATGTTAGAAGCTGGAGCAGACACTGATGTTGTCAACTCTGTGGGAAGGACAGCAGCTCAGATGGCTGCTTTCGTGGGTAAGGTGAAAGTCTTATTACGATTTTCTAAATTCCTGAAGAAGTCAAGTGTTAGATTCCGATGCTTTTTATTAGAGAAATAGTATTTAATGACCTTTTTTTTTTTTTTAACTGACACAGTTGCTGAGGTTTTTTTCCCACATCTCTTCTGTAGCAGAGTCAATTTGTGTTCTATTCCCATGATTTGTTTCATAGAAGCACAAGGGATCTTACCTGTAAGAACAGATGTTCTTGTTCTCTCAGACTGCAAGTTTTTGCAGTGTCATCACTTTTCAAATAGCAAGAGAGGAGGCATCTGAAATGCCATACAAAGTGCATAATTCCTTTTTGGGAAGGAACGAATACCGTGCTAGGAGCAATGCTGCGAGCGTGCAGTGTCCTAGTAGTGAGTCTCCTTTGCATTTGGGAGAAGTCTTGGAACCTGTTCTGAGGTGGTCAGTAAGTACTGATCTGAACTTGATTTGAAGAAAGGGATTTGTCATTCCAGTATGCTGGAATGGAATCCTGAGCATGGAACCATGAAACTAGGCTCTTTCTCTGTTGTTACCTTTCTTTTTTTCTTGTCTTTGTTTTTATTTGGGTTTTTTTTTCTAAACGTTTTTTAATTCTTTACTCACCTTGACAGTTACTGGCTTAACATTCTCAAATAGACCACTTTTTCCCTGTTCGTAGCGGGAGGTGTCATAAATATTACCAGAAGAAGTGGAATCATTTTAATGGCTCAGCTATTGCTGTCTAGATATCCTTCCCAAAAAACAAAAATGAAGACCTGTATTTTCCCTTCAACACAGCCTTCTTGTATTGTTGAAATGTCCAAGAGTTCCCCTGCAAGGCCATTAGGTGTCCTGGATTCAAGAGTTTACTGTGCCATTTAAATTTACTTCCTTAAGTAGTGAGTTAGTAGAGTTTCAATTTCAACCTTACCTCATTCTGGCCTTTTAAAGAGGAAAGGATTGAGATTGCTCACTTGAGGTTCAAGCAGCAAAACCTTAACTGTTCACTCAATGTTTCAGAGACATCCACTCTAACTAATTGTCTGGATTTAGAGGGTCTTTTCCAACATATTGCTGAACTGAGTTGTTAGTGAGTAGGGAATGTTACTGCTGCCATCATTTTGGAGAGTTCTTGTTTAAAATCTTGTCATGGCACCAAGATAGAATAAATATTTTCTGGCACACTAAGATATGCTACTTTGTAAAAATCTGAACATTGGAATTCATTCCTGTTCTTTCTTATTCTGTGATCAGTCAAGATTAATTCATCTTTGTGTGTAGGAGGTGAGGATACTTCTTTCCCTGTCTTTTGCCTTACACTGTGCTCTATTAGCTTAGAATAGTCTCTTTTAACAGTGGAGGATTTTAAATGCTGGATTTTGGTTGGCTGTGTTTTCTTCTACTGATTAATAGGATTAGTGCCAAGATAAATCAAATGAATGTAAAGAATGTGGTCCTGAACTACACATGCTAAGTAATCCATCATATTGTCAGATGTAGACAACAAGAAGGGGATGTCACTTCTCTCATCTTGTTAACTTTTATCACAGTCCGTTTTTTGTTATTGTTAAATTTTAAGCGTGTTCTGTTCTTGTAATTTCTCCCACTTCAGGTTAGTACACTACTTATCCGTGTTAGGTCTGAAGACTTAAAAGTCTTGATGCAAATGTCATTAATTTTTAAAAGTACAAAGTGATGAGAATTTTTCTTGGCAAGTTTTAACACAAGTATGAGATTACTAGTCCAGTATGACTTTGTGGAGAAATACCTGTTCTTTTAGCTTTGGCTTACCAGGAGAGAGGATGCGAGAAGGAAACTGAGTTCTCAGTGACATTTCCTGAAGTCATTCCCTGCAGGGAGTCAAACTTACTGAACATGAAAGTTACAGAAGAATGGCAAGAGTTGCCAGTTATCAGTGCAAAGCATCTCTCGTTAAGCTCCTTTGTGGGTACCTTTGGCCTGTACTGCTTAGGTTAGATTTTTTTTTATGTTATTATTTCATTTAATTGCTGGTTATTCTTTTTTTTTTGTGTACTTTTTAGGTCAACATGACTGTGTGACTGTCATCAACAACTTCTTTCCACGTGAAAGGCTGGATTACTACACTAAACCACAAGGCTTAGATAAAGAACCAAAACTGCCAGTGAAATTAGCTGGGCCTCTACATAAAATTATTACTACTACTAACATGCATCCTGTTAAGGTGGAGTAATATGTAAATTTTGTGTGTGTCGTCTGGGAAATTGTTTCTTTATGTCAGAAAGCATTCAGCTTTTCTGAGACTCCAACTGAGTTTAAAAGCGTTATTCACTAATTCAGATGCTTCTGAAAATGAGAAAGAATGGTGCTCGACATTTCAACGTGATTAAAAAATGAGGATATAAATAGCTTTCTTTTTTGGCTTGCTTTTTTTTTCTTCCTAGCCCCACTTGAAGTGGAAACATAAAATAATTTTCTATCTTAATAAATTCTCATTGTACTCTCAATACTTGTCTCAGCATGTATCTCTTCCTACCTTCATCACTGATTCACCATAGTAACATCTGCTGCTGCTGCTGTTTCTGAAAGTACATGCAAGAGATGTTTCTTTTTTACTTCCCAGTATATTTGCGGAAAATCATGTATTTTATGCTTTGCTTCTTCCATGTAGTTCAGTGAAATTATTACACCCAAATTAAAAGACAAGTTCCTTGGGCTTGCCATTCAACAGTTGCCAACCAGTTATCTGGAGTACATCCAAAGAGTATACAGTTTCCTCTTAAAATGGTTAGTTCGGTTCTTTCTTAGTCTACCTGAAGTACTCGCAGATTATGTGAGGCTGACGTGTTCTATGAAAGTGTGTATGTCATACAAGTCCAGTTCATTTTAGGTGTGCAAAAGAAAAGAGATTTTAGGACAGTGTATGGTAGTTTCCATAACTGTTTCTTTTGAAATTGTTTTGATTCTTCAAGTTCTTATTCTGAAAAAAATCCTTACTAATACCAGTCTGAATTTTAAACATTTCTTGCATGGAACTGTGAGTTAGTGTGCTAAATAATAACTGAAAAAAGAAGGGGAAGACTGCATGAGACAGAAGTAGAAGAAAATTAGAAACTCCACTGAAATGTAGTTACAATGAGCTCAATAACCTTTAATGCTAATGCACAAGTTAAAAAATGTTAGTTCTTGGTGGGATTACATTTTCTTTCATCTTTCTTATAGATTGTGTTACTGGTGAAAGAGAACCCTCTATTGGCCGAAGTAGAAGCACTGCAGAAATGTTACAGGGTTCTGGATCTAATTTGTGAGAAATGTATGAAGCAGAAGGATATGAATGAAGTACTTGCTATGAAAATGCACTACATCAGTTGCATCTTCCAGAGATGTATTACTTTCTTAAAAGAGCGAGAGGATAAACTAGATGGATTTATCAAAAGGTACGTGTTTCTACAAGGACCTCCGAAGGCACGTGTATGAACCAGCTACACAGATGCCAGAAAAAGACAACTGTAATAATAGGTGGGATTGTCTTGGATAAAGACTATGCCAAGTGAATTTTGAAATGATCCCAGCTGCAGTCACTTCAGGGTTGCACTGACTCCCTTGTTTTCTGTCTGAAGTGGCATTGTCCTTTCCTGGGGTACAAAGTAAACATTCGTAGAGTTTTAGCTCCCTGCTGGAGCTGGTTAGAGCTTGGCAGCCACACATACACCGTGAAACAGCAGAGAGCAACGTGTGGTGGAGAAAAAGGGGAGTGATAGGCTTGAAAAAAGAATTTCTCAATGTCCGATATGGATCATGTGGGAACATTTCTCTTGCCTTTTGTTCTCAAGCAGTCATCCAGGGTGAGATTTTTTTCTTTTTTTCCCCAAAAACATTTAAACAACTGAGAACTGCAAATGCCCCAGGCTCTGGATGAGACTTGGACTCTTAAATGACTTGCATCTTCAGAACCCCCTCAGAGTTACAAAACTAGCTGCACGATCTTACATATCAAGGGAAGTTTAGATCACTGTCTCCATAGATCTCCGTGATGTGATATCTGTGTGATACTGAACATAAATAATGAAATCAGCTTCCACATACTGAAACCAAATTGTTCATCAGTGATCTGCATTAAAAAGTGGAAGCCAACCAGATAGTTAAATATAGAGGCATCAGGACTACAACGTGTTATTAAACATAAGCAGAGTTTGTATTTTGAAGTATGGTGTATTATTCACTGTTCATTTTTACAGTGCCCATTTTTAAACACAACAAAGCATTTTGCTACTTCTGTCTGATCTATGCATTAGTCTACCTGTGCAGGGTTATTTTGCTTTATGTGGTTGAATTGTAAGTAGTGGTTTCAGAGCATAGATTTAGTTATTTTAGATTTCACATGTATTGAATGTACATTAGAATAAAAATAATTTAATTTGCATTTTAAACAGTTACAAGTGAAGTTGTCAAATTATTTTTATTCTCCTCTATAATTTAAGAGGGCAGAGTGAGGGGGACAGAGTACAGCATGCTCAGTGCTTGTTACAATGTGATTTCTTACCTGATTTGGGTTTTTAAAAATTTAGTCTCTTGAAAGGGAGAGAGAAAGATGGTTTCCCTGTGTATCAAGAGAAGCTAATTCGAGAAAGTATCCGAAAGTTTCCTTACTGTGAAGCTACATTGCTCCAGCAGCTTGTGAGAAGTATTGCTCCTGTTGAAATAGTAAGTTTTTCCTCTCAAGATAATACTTTCTAAGCAACATGCATAGTTAATTCAGTTTAATCTTTCTGTTTCTCAGCTTCTGCAATGCGCTATATTAAGCAAAGGGGCTTTCTTATGACCCTGACCTTTCTGGCAAACTGGAATTTTATTTTAATTATTGCAGGAAAATACTCTAAAATACTTTAGCTAGTAGTTTTTTCTCGTACCCATAATTAAAGCTTAAATACCTCAGCTTTTAAAGAAAACTGAATCAATTTGTTTCTGTGTCGGAGCTTTGTTTTCCCACTCTGAGATGTTTATTCAGTTTTTCTTTGCCAATTTACTTTTACAAATGGTAGGTTCAGACACAGCTGAAATTCACTTTGCACTCTTTTTTCACAATGGCTAAATTCAATGTACGATCAAATAAATTCCTAGATCTGATGCATTCATTATTTTTATTATACAGGAAAAGTTAGTAATATGTGATGGTAAAAAAAGAAAAAAAACCATTCTGTGAAGCTCATTTTACCACAGGGAGAGGCAAGTTGATGCAAAATAGAGTGAAATGTATATCTGTATTAGAAAATTAACATTGCAATTAAAAAATCTAACTTTAGTTTTCCTCATATATGCCTTTGCTAACACATTCTTCATTATAGTACTAGTAATTAGTTCACAGTAAATCTTACACAAGATTTACTGTTCTTAAAGCATGTTCTTCCTGGTCTCCGAGACCTAGATGTTGCATGTGCACAGGGGAAGTGGAACAGTTTTCTGATGTGTTTGGATTATGCTGAGTGAACTAAAAATAGCCTCCATTTTAAGTGGCTCCAGTTTGCTAAAATGTCCTGAGGTATAATGCAATCCCTACTGTTAGTCTAAGCCAGGAAAATAAACATGGTGTGAAAACATAAGTCATCATCATGGATTAAGAATTGCTTTAGAGTAAACATTTTCCTTCCTGTTCCTTTTCTCTTGGAAGAGCTTGCTGTCTTTTCTGCTTTCTCCTTTTAAAGGATGGTTTGTTGTATTGGATTTTTGGCCATTATGCAGATCTGGGAGCAAGGACATGCTACAGATTTTTTCATTGTCTGAAGGGCTTGACCTTTGGCATGCACAGTTTCTTGGATTCAGTCTGGGCATCTCAGCATTGTCATAGTAGTTATGATTGTGCATATTCCATAACAGTGTTAACAGCTTTAGGATTTACTTAAGAGTTGGAGCAATTTAGTGCTTTTTTTTCTGCTAATGTTTGCATCATTGCCTAAAAGAATAGTAAAATTCATGGTTACCAGTAAAATATACTAAAACTTACTGCTTGTATTGCAAGGGAAAGATACTGGAAATAATATGTAAATAATAACATGGAAATAATTGTTATGAAGATTCCAGGTTGTGACCATCTGGTCTGTAGTCTCCAAGTACACTGAGCATGACAGTGTGTCAGTGACTAGTAAAATACCTTTCAGTGTCCACCAGAGTCTGTCTGCTGCTTGTGAGCTACAAGCAAATTACAGTATGTAAAGAACTCTGACATCTTTAATAGTGGTGTTAATTTGCAGACTAAAAAACCAAATATTTTTATCCTCTCTTCTTCAGAAATTAAAGACTAGGTTAACTTGATATACAAAAACTTACGTAACCACATCAACTGATACGTTCAGTTTCACATTTAAGTTCTGTGTTTGTAGTTTTATGTTCTTGACACTGCAGCCTCTTCAGTGAGGCTGCAGCTGGCCCATTGCATCTTGTGTTTTGTTTTTCTCTTGCTTGTCCCTCTTCGTGAGAGTACTGGCTTTTAATCTCATTACCATCTCTTCTCTCACCTTTCAGGGTTCTGATCCTACTGCTTTTTCTGTACTTACACAAGCTATTACTGGCCAAGTGGGTTTTGTGGATGCTGAATTCTGTACAACTTGTGGGGGAAAAGGAGCAGACAAAAGATGTTCAGTGTGTAAAATGGTAAGAGTCCATAAATAGTTACAATGAATCACAACAAAATAGTGCCACTGAAATGCTGAGGATTTTGAGTGCTTAAGTGCTTCACTATTTACTGTGTAGACTTAAGAGGAATGGCATGTTTGCCTACACTGAAAATGTGCAAGCCATCTACTTCTGGGAGAGAATCAATCCACAGTATTGTGGATTGATTGAATCCAAGTCCTTGGATTTCCAAACATGTTGCTCTAAGAATTAAGGAAGGGTAAAATTTGTGTGTGTTCAGAGTCCTTTGTAGTTTTGTAGAGGTTAGAGCTACTCCATATATAACCTTACAAATTGTTTAAAAATACCATTTAGGACTATATATAGATTTAACTTGGTACACTGTGAAATGGAAGAATGTTGTATATTTTTTTTAGTACATAAATTTGATAGCTCTGGAAACTTTCAGGTGATGTACTGCGACCAGAACTGCCAGAAAATACACTGGTTTACCCACAAGAAAGTCTGCAAGACCTTGAAGGAAATTCATGAGAAACAAGAATTAGAAGCTGCCAAAGAAAAAAAGAAACAAGAAAAAACGCAAAAGAAAGGTTAGGATCTAGAGTTTGCTTGCCTGCAGCTAATGCTTCATTAACCGCATCACGAGGATCAATAGTAACGGGTCTTAAAATTTATAACAGCTGAGGTTGAAAGGAAAGTCTGTTGTAATATAAAACATACCTGCATTGGTTGGAATTCGAGTTTTTCAATGCAAAAATGGTGCCTACTTTCTAGCCTCTGGTTGTCAGTGGCCAGGTGCTGCCCTCTTCACAGAGAGAGAGAGAGAGAGAGAGAGACAGGGTCTTGGTGGGTATCTCTTCTTTCCTTCCTAGAAAGGGAAGCTAACACTTTTGTTTACATGTTACTGCTGCACTATCTACACGTGTATCTTCATTAACATCTTCAGATACATGGATAAGGTACTACACACCTCACCAGATTATGCACTGTTGGCAAGACAGTGAATTCATCCAAGCTTCAAATCACCTTGTTAATGGTGGCATATCAAAGCTCTCTATATCAATAGCAGTTTTATCTCAAAAGGCTAATAATATTTCCTTCAAATGCTATACATCATGGGGAAAGAAAAAAACAAAACATCTCACAGCTGCAGCTATAGACAAACACAAGATTTTGAGAGTTTCCACAGTACAGGCTGAGCATTAAAGAAGTCTATGCTTCAGCCTGTGCTTAAGGCAGGGAGTTAGCTCTGTCACCAGATGAGACCTTGGCAGTGCTGTGGGTGACTGTGACTGTTTTTCAGCTGGCTATCACTCAAAGAATAAAAAACCAAGATTAAATACTTCTGAAAGTGCCTGGGCCCCCAGTTAGGCTTTCCTCTCTTTTCAGAATTGCTAGCACACAACCCTTGCTCAGCACAATAAGGGCAAAAAATTAGTTAGTTTTTATTTTCTCCTCAGAAAATATTGCTTGATAAGTAAAGGTGCCATAAATAAGTGATTCCATGCTTATACATTTTGTGACTCACTTCAACCAAAGTTCATTGTGGTTAACCGTTCATTAGCAAATAACTTTTTCAGTGTATTATATGCAAAAATGCTTCCTACTTAATCATATACATGCCTTTTGGTTTTCTTAAAGAAATGCAAACCCCATCTGTACTCAGTGTTTAACCTGCCTGCAGCCATTCTGTAAAGCTGGCTGGAAGAATAGTGTTGGCAAAGCGAATTTGAATACAGAGTTAAAATAATTGTAGCGTCCTACTCTGCTCCTCTGTGTATTACAAAGTATAGCAAAACTGAGGATTCATTAATAAGAGCTTTGTGTAGGGTAAGTTTCAGAGTTCTTGCACCAACCTAAGCCAAACTCTGGTATCTTAGGTATTTTTTTATGAAGCTTGGTTAAATTAATGACTTCTGTAATTGATGCCAAGTTTCTTAGCGTTTTTTACTCTTTATTAGTGAAGTTTGCTTGCAGGTGAGTGTTTACTCATGATGCAATTTCTCTCATGTTTAGATGAAGTGCAACTAGTAGAGGGTAGTGGTGCAACTGAAGAACAGTCAGATCCTGATCTGGAAGCTACCAAAGAAATGGATCCAAGTCATGCAACTGACCAAACAGAAAAACCTGAATTTACCAAAGAGACAGAGGCACAGGCTCTGCATCCTGAAAATCCACTGGAGAGTGCAACTGGCTTAGCTGACATTGCTCTTCAAAAAATTCAAGATCCTGAGGAGTAAGAGGTTAAGGAAGGGACTAAGTTCTGGCTACGTCTCTGTACCTCAATCCTATAGAGATTTTTATTCTGACGATGTCTTGAGTTCTTCTATGGCATATGCAAAAGTCCCTTTGAAAGACAGCATGTGTCTGTCCATCAACAGATGAAATATTGGCTGATTTGTCTATATTTCAGGTTCTGTTCTAGATTGTGAAAATAGGTATTTATTATCTTATAAAAACTAGAGTGGCGTAGATACATCTGTACGTATACCAACAGTAAATATAGTAAAAATCTGAGTATCTGTGGTTAATCAGCCACTTAGTGAAAAATAAAAAGCATTTTATCAGGATTATTCATGTTTTCAGAGACTGAAATGTATTTTATTTGTAATTAAAATATTTTTTTCCTGCAAGTACCCAGAACTGCAGTTAAAAGCACTGAGAAGCCAACAGCTAGATATTTTTTTACACTGCTTTATGAAGTGTTATCAGAAGGGATTCAATTTGTGAAGATGCTCCTCTGAATTCTCAGCTTTTCCTGACACAACTATAAAAAATTTTGACTAGTGAGTGACACAACAATAGTGTCTATTTTGTGGGAATTTTATTAGATGATGCTGCTGTTTCAGACGTCTCAAGTTGACTGTGGAATGTGTGTTTTAACAGAGTTATTTCACTATTGATTTAGTCAGAAATATTCAAAGTTTATCAAAGCCTAATGATAGATCAGAATGACTTAAAGTATTTTGACTGACAAGAATAATGTGCCTTAGAGCACACTGGGGTAATTCTTATTAATTATTTCATAAACATAAACAATATCAAGCATCTTTTATGGTGAACCTGGTCACAGTGAATTAGAAGGGAAGATTCACATGTGGATTGATACAGCTGAAGTTTCACTTAGGCTTTCAATTCAATACCATAAAAACAGCTTCCCTGAACCATGCTGGTTTCACTCAGATTAGTACTGTATCTCATGAAATCGATCGGAATGCCACAACCAAAATCACCACTTGCTGCATCAGGATGATAAAAGCTGAGGATGACAAAAGCTGAGATTCCCTAGTTGTGGATGAGTAACTGGTGTTTTGAACGTGGCAGTATCCCTCAGCTTAGAGGAATTAGGACCATCCTCAAAGCAGGAAAAATGCTACTAATTTTTTACTTTTTAATATATTGGAAGTTTTTGTTTAATATTCTGAAAACTGTAAGAAGGAGGATATACAAATGTACCTGTGCAGGGAATGCACCTGTGTTTTAATGTCAAGGATTAGCAAATTGTGAAAAATAAAGGGAATTTTTTTTAAAAGGGAGCTTTGTGGGAATTTTGTTTCCTGCATCTGTGGTGCCCATCGGGACATGGGGTGATGTTCTCGTTTGACATGCACAGGCCTCCTGTAGCTCTGGTGTATGAGTTAAACATCATGCCAGTGGCCAAGCAGGGGATGGATGCCTGGAACTTAGATATGGAGTCATGATGTAGTCACCATCCACTCCTGCATCTGGGAATGCAGCAGTGCCGCTGGCTCCATATTCTGCACTGCACATTTGGGGCTTCTGGGCATGTGCTGCTCTTTAAAGCTTCTCTGGAGAGGCCAGCCCTTTATAGAATCATAGAATCGTTTTGGCTGGAAGAGACCTTTAAGTCATGTTAAAATTCTTAAAGTTAATCCTGTAAAATGTGTATTTTCTTGGCAGAATCAATATCCTTGGGCAAAATGTTAAATTAGTTGTTAAAAAAGAATCTGTGAAAAATGTTATGCTGAAACACTGTCTTGCAGCCTTCTCTCGGCAGAAAACTGAAACAGTTCTTCACTTCAGTTTTTCTTTAATTGAAAGAGGACGGGAAGAAAAATATTCCAGGCCAGAAATACTGTGCCTCTAATTTGATCCATAAATGAAATTTACCCTGAAATGTCATTGCTTACTACCTCAGTCCAGTTCCAAGTGGGATACACTCTGCTTTTAGAGAAAATCTCTTTAAATTCAGCATTTCCCATGACTGTTATCACAGGTAAAATCTACCGATTCTGGCATTGTGAAGCTGCTGCTATGAAATGATCGCCATAGCATAGTCAGCTGTCAGAGTTCAAAAGACTCAGACAAAGTAGGGACTAGACTTAGTAAATCCTAATGGATGGTTAGTTACTTACAGAGGACCTCTTTCAGAAAACGTGTCAGCCAAAGCTGTTGATCTACCTTTTAAGCCACAAAGATGAGGCCAATTTAAGAGCATTTACAAAATGCATGGAACTTTAATCAAGAAAAATAGCAAAGCTGAAATCAAAAAGGAAGGAGTCTAACATCAAAAAGGTGAATGATGAGATTCATCAAAGATAAAATGCTGTATCTGGGATGGATAATCCCAAGCAACAGTACAGACTAGGATCTGTCTGTGTCCGCTGAAAAGCTCGTGGGGGTCCTGGCAGCAAGCTCATCCATGAGCAGCAGTCTGTCCTGGCAGCACCGAAGGGAAGTGGTGCCACACATTGCTGAAGGCTGGTAAAGGCAGCCGATCAAAGGTGTAATTATGCTGCTTGTCTCAGCAGTTGCTAAACTGTGTCTGGAATACTGTGTCCTGTTTTGGTCATCTCGGTTCAAGAGAGACATTAAAAATACGAGACATTAAAAAACCCAAGAGACATTCAGCCAGGGTACCACCATGATGACCAGAGGGTTGGAGGAATTTCGCTTGTTCAGCCCAGAGAAAAGAAGAATCAGGGAGAATTATACCCAGTTGTACAATACCTAGAGGTAGTTACAGAGAAGATGAGGGATGCACCGTGATGGGAGAGTAGCCAACAGGCCAAAGTTGTTGCAGGTGAAGTTCCATCAGAATAGAAGAAAAATGCCTTGGAGTGCAATGAAACTCGGCGGTTGCCAAGAAGTGGTGGTACCACCCTCACTGGAAATATTTCCCTCACCTTGACATGGCACTGGATAACCTCATCTCAGACCTACTTTCAACAGGAAGGCTGGACTAGACAAACTGTAGAGATCCTTTCCAACCTTGGCTGTCCTGTGATTCTGTGCTAACTTAGGAGAGAAAAGAGAAACTCAGAAGACATGCCACAGGCTGAAGAAGGGCTTTGATAGGCCAGGTAGCATTGAGTTTAAGCCTTTGGCTGAATGGGGAGGGGAAGGATGTGAAGAAATATATTATCTGCCATCTATGTGGGCATCTCTCACTACCTTCCTTAGTGGCAGCAGGCTTTAGAGGAGGCATCAGGTGTAGCATCACAGTGCTGCATGAGCCATGTGGCTTTAACAGAGAGCATGTCGGAGCCAGCCAGCACGTGTGGGGCAGCGTGTTGGCAAGTCCTGCACTCCAAAAGGACCAGTAAGCAGAGGCCTACATTCTGGGAGAGCTCATGGTTCCACTGCATTGCAACCAGATGAGTATCCTCATCAAACTATGAGTTTTTGGTGCATTCATGCAGCACACAAATTAGCAAATTGAAGTTTTAATCTCTCAGAAATGAGAAAAGCTTAGTGATTGCTTTTCCATATCTTTATTTTGATGAAGACAAATTACTGCTAGTGAACATGATCAGTCTAATTCTCCAGTAGAAGCATAAGGAATGAAATTATTTATCCTTAGTTTCTTAAAAATTAACTTGCAGTTCAGCTTTAATAATTTCTGATAACAAAAGTATGGTGAGAATTGCATTCCAAGCAACTTTTATTGTAACGTCGTCACTACTTAGCATTTGTTTTCTTAATTTCTTCTCTCTTCATATTGCAAATCTGATGACGAAATGAATGCTACACTAATACTGTTTTTCTGAACGTTCATTTAACTAAATGCATGTTTTAGTGTACTTGGTTTATAGAGATATTAAGTTACTTAAGGGGCTCTTCTCCATCCTCGAAAGAGGAATATTTTTTTTCTTCTGGAAGAAAGGACTTATCTAAATTGGACAGTCAGCTTCTCATGGTGTTCTCCTGATTTGAGAAGCCGTCTTTCTTGACAGGTGGCTACTTTGTTCCAATCAACAGAGGAAAATTCCATTAGAGATCTTGTCATTGCCCGATGTAAAATGGCATCTTCAGGGTTCTCAAAGGGTACTCTGCAAAAAGAACAAAGCAAATGCACATTATCTGAATTTCATCAAACTACCGTGGAGGTCATTTACTACATGAACTCTGTGTGGAGTAGTGAAGTTAGAAGCCATGATGACACTAACAGGATTTAATAAAGATGTCCAAAGCCTTTTAACTCAGATACAATATTAATGCCTGACCTTACAAGAACTTATTTCTTAAAGATGTACCTGTAGTAACAGACACTTAATAAAGGTGATAAGACTATCTCCACTGACTATAACATGCTTTGTCCTGACAAAGTACCTTGCCAAGCTTAAGCATCTACATAAATAAGATGGAGAGGAAGCTGTATGTCCATTCTTTCAAAGAGGACAGATAACTCCACTGAAAGCAGGGAAGAGTAATTTTAAAACATAAATTAGCTTGACTGTAAAGAGCTGTACTCAAAGTGAGTAGCTATATAAAATCAAATTGTCAAAGGATATCATCATATGTAGGCTTTTATGAATTCTTTTAATAGATTTTTTAAGTATTTTCATGTGTAAAGCTAGAAAGTAGTAACAAGCCTGAAATTTGTAAATTTGCTCTTATAAAGATAGCATCCAAAATCTCATCACATTAAAATGCAATATTTATACTGCCCCAATCCAGACACAGAGATTACAGAGATCAGGTTTACATTTATTTCTGTGACTTTGAAACTGAACAGAACAAATGTAACATCACGTGCAGACTACAGTAAAATTTCCTTCAAGTCATAATATTTTCCAGAATATGTGGTTTTGAACGGCCAGTCAGGAAAAGGTTTTCTGAGCCGTAACATGGACCAGCTATTCTGATGCTCTAATACTCAAAGCATGCTTATTCTAGCGATCGCTATTTGATCTTATCAACAAATAGCATTTTTGTACAGCCACTTCTCATGCAGAATACCTTTCGATATGACGTTTCAGACAGCAGTGGGTCGATTGTCTCACCAGATAATACAGAGCTGCAACCAGGTTAAATACAAAGACCAGACATTTTTTTCAAAAGCTTGATTTAGCTGATGTTTTCTCTGGTTATTTTTTAGGCATGAGAAGACAAAATTAAGAAAGATGTTTGAGATACAGACCAAACCAACCCAAAATCCAACAAATTACTTACTTATTTGTGTGATTTCCAAATTCATAACCTATAATAAAAAGTTCAAATGAAGACATTAATGGCTCTACAGCTTTCTGATTGGCTGAGAGTTACCATCCTGATCCTAAATTACTTATACAAATGAACTGAAAACTAACAGATTATTTGAAATTTTCAAGGCCATCTTTTATGAAATTACTGTGGAGACAAGTATTTGTTGGGGTGGTTTGCAAGTTTTTATCGCTGTTGTATTTTATTTCCCATAGACACACATTTCCAAGAATATTTTTTTCTTTCACAGAAAGATAATATCACAGTCTATGGATGTGAATGATGGCATGCTGGACACAAGGGCAATTTTATGACTACTATAATAATTACTGTCAAAACAAATTTAAATATGATTCAACTACCTTTTCTTTCCCCCAACCTTTACAAAGGTGTTGTTAAATACACTGCTTTCAGGTTTACTATTATGATGTATACTTTTTTTTTTTTAATTGCAGGTCTTACTGTTTCAAACTTCATCTATACCATTGTTTAAAGTGCTACCATTTCAGTCATCTATGCACAATATTGTTTTTCTTATCTTTAAAACATAAAAAAGTAGGCAAGATTGTGTGGGATTTCAAAGTTTGCTCTGTATTCCACACAGTAAAAGTCACAAGGTTCTAGGTAGTACTCACCTACTCCCTTATGGCAAGGTCTGTCTTCCAGATCTGAATGTTTTAAGAACTCTAAGAATTACTTTATATGCTATTATATGAATAGAATAGTCTCACCTTAGAAAGCATAAAAAATAATCTCTTTACAAAACTAGGCAAGATATGTAAAATGTAAACCGCTAATTTGGAATACCTTCTTCAAGAGATTATTTAGTAGAAGCACTAGATGGCATCAAAACTCTGTGATGCTGATCAGTGCCTGACAGAATTAGTATTGAGATGGTTTTAATTAAATAAACGTAAAACTAAACACTCAAAAGACATATTGAAAAAAAGATATTTTTTTCTTTGTTCAGCTATCTTTAAAAAACATTCTGTAACTACTGGGAGTGACTAGAAGTTACTTGCAACAATACCCTTAGTAGAAGGATTCATTTATTGCCTGTTGCTGCTACTACTACCACGTTACTTTATGAAGCAGTTTGGTTGAGTTCCAGATACATTTATACCTTATTACTAAAAAAAAAGTTCAAACCACCTACAAATGTATGCTTTTCCTTACATCATTATAAATACCTGAGGGCATCATCAGTCTTCTGGCTGGTTGAGTGCTTCTGCTAAATCCCACTGTGGTCCTCAGGGGTGTGTTTACTCTCTTTCCAAAAGCTACTGACTGCACGACACAAGACCTTTCATGGTTATGAAGATGAAGTGCTGACTGCCTTTCTTTCTGTGTAACTACTGTTAAAAGGGATATAAAATGTTAGTTTTTCCTGCCAGCTGAAAAGGCTGCTATTACCTATCTGCATGCAGAAGATGATTAACTTTTGTGTGTGTGTGTGTGCAGGGGTTTGTTATAACAGTTTTGTAAGTCTACATCATTTCACAGCAATTCATTTGTCCAGGAAGTTTTATGGATATATTTCTAGGGTTGTAAATGCAACACATATTTTCCAGCACATTGAGCTTCAGTCATTCCTCTCTAGTAAAAAATGATCATTAGTCTGAGAGATGTGCCAAGCACAGGTGTAAACAAATATTCAAGAGACTGAAGATACCAGTGCAAAATGAACGTGTCAGCAAATGGCCATGTGGTCAGATCCAGCAGCTCCTCATAAACCCCTAACACATGCTGTGGCCCATCCACTGTCTTGCTTTCCTTCATGACAGATCTATACAGTCTGACAACATCTGCAGGTGGCCTGTGGCTGTCTTGCTCAAGTCCTGAATCCTCATTCTCATAGAGACTGGGTCTCACCAGGTGACATTGTTATTCCTTGCTACTTTCTAAGAGGGTAGAGCTGGGGTAGGACCTTTCTCAGTGCTCTGCAGTAATTTTCAATACTTCTGCCAATCACATAGCTCTCCAAACACCAGAGACTGATTTTCTGCTGATTTTCTGGGTCCCCTGAGGCATGTTTATGGAATGGCTGATCCATAGATTCATCTGCCTCTTCTTAAGAGGCATTTTTTCTGTAGAATTTTCAGAGGACAAGCTGTGACAGATCTCTTGATGATTTATGAAGAATTATATTTGAAAGCTTGGTCAGCATGTAACACATCAAGAAATGTACATGTACATATTTAAACTGTATAGAAATATGTAGACATTATCCATACCTAAGTAAACACACCCACCCATGTGAATATACCAGTTTGAATGCACAAATGTAGGTACATGTTTTATCTATCTTACTCAAAAATATATAGACCAAGATACAAGATGTGTACAATTAAAAAAGACAGAAATCAAAAGCATTTGGCAAATTGCTTATGCCATGTAAACTCTATTTGCTTGACAAATCTTGCAAGCAATGGGTATTTGTTCATTAGATGTTTTGCTATATCAACAAATGCATGCAAAGAGAACAGTCAAGATTAATTCACCCATTTTTTTTCCAAACTGATTAAAATGAAAAGCAATGCTTTGTGAGAAGAGGAAAGCAATCCTTACACTTTCTGTCAAGGAGCTGTACTGAAGGAAGTAAGTATATCACATAAAGCCTGTAGTCTGGGTCTTGTGCCAGAGGGTTATGGAATAGATCTGCAAAATGTATACAGCAAAAACAAACATCAGAAAAAAAATCAAACCCAGCAAAAGAAAAACAACCAACTTCATAAAGACAAGAAAATGAAAGATCACTTGAAGCCAACAATTTGGTACAAAACACTATCAAATTCCAATTGTTCTTATGTTGGGTAAACAAAGCACAGTCTCTTTACACATGTAAAATTACTCAACACAGAATGCAAGAATTGGTTTATTGCAGAGAAAGCCAAATACCACAGGTAAGCACTGAGTAAATGAGCCATCAGGCACTCTAAACCTTTGGGCTTTTTTCTATTTTTTATGATATGTAGACAAAATCACTAAGTGTTTTCCTTTGATTTTCTTATGTTTTGTTAGGTGATGCCTATTTTAATTACTAGTGGTTGTTTAGGTGTGACAGTTTAAAGATAAGACAAAATTTGTAGGGGCAAAGGTTATTAAAACCAGATGAGCTTTAAGACACCTTCTGATGTTTTGACAGATTACGTTTGAAAACTCAAGAAGCTTACGGTCAAATGTTTAAAAGGGCCTAAGTTCCTGAGAACCTGGGTCCCACTAACTTGCATTGAGACCTGAGGTACTAAGCTCCAAAAGCCCTTCAGCAGCTTGACTAAAATACTTCCATTCAGGTTCACATGACCTGAATAACCAAACCTTTGCAGCACAGAGACAGGTAGTAATCCTGTGCTGCTGCTTTGCCAGATGTGGGACACTTGCCTAGTTGACATGCCAGATCAGTTTGTTTCACAGAAATTATATCTGATGATGATTAAAATAGAGACTGGTTCATTCCTAAATCAAATAACAAACAAGTGCTGTTGGGTGGTTTTATTCCTAAATGAGAAACATATTTTTCTCCATATAAAAATGTTGTTCTTCTGAGACAGTGAAAATAATCAGAAGGCTGCTACCTTGAGATCAGACCATAAGAAAAAAAACCCCACAATTTTGACAACTTCTACCATCTACAATGGTCTGGTTTTATCTTTTTGAGGAATGGCTGTGGCTAACACTCCATTGTAAAAAAAATCCTGCTATGTGTGATTTTAGCAGTTAAAGAGGGAAAGATGGTATTACAGAAGCAAGTGAGAGATACTAGAAGACCAAAAAAATCTGGTAATATTCCACACAGATTTGTAAACTGCAAGATGCCATTTTATGATCTTCAGGATAAACGATTGCCAAAAAGGCTTAGTGCTGGATGTGTGTTAGCAGTTGCTTTGAGGGTGCAGGGATGGGCATTTGGTATCTCCTCCACAGAAAACACCTGTTCATGTATTCAGAGAACTTAAAATGTTTTAATTCTTAAACTTTTTTAAAACCTCATTGTGCTGCTGAGCTGTAGTTGGTGGCTGTAGAAGTGGCGGGAGATCCACAAGGTGGCAGCAAAATAAAGTTCCGGTTTTACCAAACCAAGTGGCATGTATTTTTTTTTTTCCTAGAACCTTTTAATCTGAAAGAGATTAACTATATACCTGATAAATCTGTTAATGACACAAGAACACATGTGATTGAATTCCAGAGAGAAAAATGTTTCAAAAAGATCAAGGAACCTCTTGAGGTTCAACAAGGACAAGTGCAGAGTCCTGCATCTGGGAAGGAACAACCCCATGCACCAGTACAGGCTGGGGATCGAACTGCTGGAGAGCAGCTCTGCAGAGAGACACCTGGGAGTCCTGATTGATAATAAACTAACCACGAGCCAGCAATGTGCCCTCGTGGCCAAGAAGGCCAATGGCATCCTGGGATGCATCAAGAAGAGTGTGGCCAGCAGGTCAAGCGAGGTTCTTCTCCCTCTCTACTCTGCCCTGGTGAGGCCTCATCTGGAGTCCTGTGTCCAGTTCTGGGCTCCTCAGCTCAAGAGGGACAGGGAACTGCTGGAGAGAGTCCAGCACAGGGCCACCGAGATGATCAGGGGTATGGAACATTTTTGATACGGGGAAAAGCTGCGGGAACTGGGGCTGTTTAGTCTGGAGGAGACTCTGGGGTGATCTTAACATTTATAAATATCTAAAGGGTGGTGTCAGGAGGTTGGGACATCCCTTTTTTCTATAGTAGCTAGCAACAGGAGAAGGGGTAATGGGATGAAGCTGGAACACAAAAAGTTCCACTTAAACATAAGAAAAAACTATTTCACTGTTCAGGTGAGGGAGCCCTGGCACAGGCTGCCCAGAGGGGCTGTGGAGTCTCCTTCCTTGGAGGTCTTCAAGACCTGCCTGGACATGTTCCTATGTGACCTGATCTAGGTGGACCAGCTTCTGCAGGGGGGTTGGACTAGATGATCTCTAAAGGTCCCTTCCAACCCCCACCATTCTATGATTCTGTGATCTCTAAAAGCCAATGTGTTTGGTAGTGGAATGGAATGAAGCTTCAAGAGATATTATTCCAAGGCACAAACCAGGGTTGATACTAAGTATTTCCAAATGAGGATGCTACTTGGAGCATGTCCTTTCTCATAAATGCTGTTTGTAGGTTTGTTTTAGAGTATATTGTTTTTTCTACTGCTTGTTTTTCAAACAAATCTAATCATTGTATGGATCAGATGGCCGTATTTAACCCAAACATCTGGGACCAATTCTTGGCTCTGTTTTCTTGTCAAGGTCATGCAATTTTATTTCTATAAATTAGGGATAACGTGCCTTCCTCCATAGTGTAGTCTGTTTTCTCTATTTGGGTTGTAGGAAAACAGTGTGCCTGTCCCACATGGGGAAGAAAGGAACTACTGCCACACAGTGAGGAACAAAAAGTTTTCTGAGGTCCAGCAGCAAGATGTTATCAGCTGTGAGTAATAAATCAGTTGAGGCAATTTACAGAGTACATAAGAAAAATCTTGTATTCCAAAAGGGAAACGTAAGCACAAGGTGAGCCCATAAAGGAACCCTCCATATCTCCCAAAAGGATGCAGTTGTGAGTAACCCATCCAATAATACTTTAGCAGCTGTGTCTTCCCTAAATGCCTCATGATGAATGGTGTTATGCTATAAATCCAGTGCAGGGCAGTGGCTAAAAATCACAAAGGAGCCTTAAGGAAGAGAAATACATTTTGGCAGTTGGATGTTCCTTCTGAAGTTAAGAATAACAGTGTATTAGACTGCCCCATTTTCATCAATCTAATGTACCCAAGAGCTACAAAATACTAAAATGTTATTATACATCCAGAAGCTCTGCTGAAGGCTAGAAAGCAGGTTTTTCTGTTGGATTGTCCAGTCATAAAAAAGATCTACCTCACAACATTAAGAACTCTTCCATTCCCAAACCAGTTTTTATTTTACAAAGGTAAGCTATGGGCACAGCCCTTTTCAAAGATACACAGTGTAAATTCTACAACACACTTCACATTTCTTAATACTGTAAGAAGGCATATAAATTACATAGTAATACGATATGATATACAGGATATGTCTTTTAAAATGTATTTTAATCATTTACTGCTGTAATTGACTTCAAATATCACAGCGCATTTTATTAAACCAAAAGAGTCCTGTTAATTTGAGAACCCATTGTTATGAAATCTCTTTGAAACAAACGCATTGACAATTTTTTCATTACCGCAAAGATCAAAAAGGAATAAGTGTAAAGTTGAGGTTCTTATCTTTGTTCCACCCATTCACATTTACTCTCATATCTTCAAACTAAAAAATTAGATTGGTATATTCTTAAACACTTGCTTTTCTGTGGTGATGGACAGTCCAACATGTACCTGATTTTCACCGTGTCTTTGTGACTGCCATTCATAATAACTTGGCAGCACTTTTAACTATCTGCTACTTACTTCCCAGAGATGGCTGCAACAAATACAACACATACTCTGTGCTTGTTGTAGCTCCTTATTAATTTGTAGAGTTTTAACATTAAATTCAAGTGACTGCACCATTCATTCATAGGATGTCCATCCAGACTTTGCCTAGTCACTTCAAAAAACTGCATTCTTAAGTGGAGTATTTTTCAATTTCACATATAATGAAAAAAACTGCAATAATTTGTTTGGCATGTTGTCTTCCTAAACACTTGATGTGTTTTTAAATTTTGGCCCAGTGTCAAGCTCAATTAAAAATATACTTTTCAAGCCATATGTCCTCTCCTGCAACCAGACATTCAGATTTCTGAATTCATCAGGAGGTATGGCTTGAAGAAATTCACCTCCCTTAACTGTGTCATTGAAACACAAAACTTCTTACCTGTTTTCTCAGAGTGTTTGGCATGATCTATGAACACGTTATTTTCAGAACTCCAGAAAAAGACTGCTTTCATTTTCACTTTGAATAGGTTAATAGCATATAATCCTTCTTTCCCTGGAGGTTAATTCTTACATTGTAACTTAGTGGCGCCAACACTGTCTTGTATAAATTAATTTGAAATTTCAGAGCCTATTTTACTTTCATTGCCAGTCAGTGTACCAAAAAGTATGCTACTTAACAGATACTAGATTGCTAGAGTCTAACAATAAATATACTTAATATCTAAGGCAAATATACTTTAGATATTAAGTATATGTATTGTTAGACTCTAGAAATCCAGTCCGACAAAAAGATGCAGAAAGTAAGTTCCAGGATGAATAGAATTAACGAGACAGGAACTTGGGTTCAATAACACTCACATTCTCAACAGCCATAATAGCTCTATATAAAATCCTTTAATCTCTGTGATAATCTGACTGTACTCCCATGTTCCAAGATACTCATCCCTCAGGAGATTGGCTAGCCAGCAACTGGAGTTAGCTTCTGAACTCATTTGGCAGTTTCTCCTTAGTTGAATTATCCTCTGTGGAATTTTCATGTCTCAGAGATCTCTTTCCTCTGGTTGAAATTCATAATTAGCTTCAAAAGCTATTTGCAAATTATGTAGCAACATCATGATAGGAAACACTAAAAATAAGGTATTACTTAGGGTCTTCAAGCTTATCATTCCTTTCAATTCCTTCACTGTTTTGTCAAGTTGTTTTAGCTGGTTGTTGTGAAGCAACAGAATCTCTAACGAATGTAAGTGTTTCAGAGCACCTGCAATAAAATGAAAAATAAGTGATTATTCTCACCATACCTGACTGCCTTTATTAGATAATTATATTGGTATCCTATGCACTGAATTTTATATTCTTGTTATCAATCTAAGTCTGCCTTAGTAACACCTTGCATGAGATGAGTAAAATCAAAGATTATTGGACATTTCAGTATCGCTTTTATCTTTCTAGTCAAATCCTCTGAACATACACCTAACATTTTCATTCTATTTGTGCCCATCGCTCTTGTCTCAACAAATGAATATCAACTGCATCCACTCTTCTTCCTTCCACATCCCAATAAGCTTTGGTTAATTCACCTTCACTTCCTTTTACCCTGATTGACTGAGGGAACTGGGGTTGTTTAGTTCAGAGAAGAGGAGGCTGAGGATACATGATCATTCTGTATAACTACTGGAAAAATGATTGTAGTGAGGTGGTGATTGGTCTCTTCTCCCAAGTAATGAACGATAGGACACGAGGAAATGGCCTCAAGTTGTACCAGGGGAGGTTTAGATTGGATATTAGGAAGAACTTTTTCATCAAGAGAGTTGTTAAGCACTGGCACAAGCTGCTCAGGGAGGTGGGGGAGTCCCCATCCCTGGAGATATCTAAAAGCCGTGCAAATGAGATGCTGAGCGATATGGTTTAGTGATGGCTTTGGCAGTGTGAGATCAGTGGTTGGACTTGACAATCTTACAGTCTTTTCCAACCAAAATGATTCTATGATTCTAATATTACCAATATTACCTTTGCCTCACAAACAGTAGTGTATTTCTATTACTATCTTTGTCTCACAAGCAATAGATAGTAAATTACTTAGAAAATAGTTAAGTTTAAACTATTAAATTTCAAATTATAAATGTATTCCAAAGTTATTATGAACTACTGTTGAGTCTGACCCAGACTATACGTTCATATCCTCACACCACATCAGGTTTAGACATCTCATTTTCTAAATGCTATAAAGTATTTATCATCAACATTTCTCTACCAACGATAGTTGCCCTTCCATTTACCCACACTTTGTTATCTTCTGTATTGCCTCAAGTGCCTGTTTCTTTCTTTCAAACACTCTTTTTCTCAAAATCTCACAGAAACTAATCAGCATCATTTCTCATCCAATATTTTATAGGGACAGAGAAAAGTAGAATATTAGCACTTATTAGCACAGGTTGTCTAAAATATTTACAAATCTATTATGCTTTGGCCTCTTCATTCATAAATTCAACAGTCTGGTACAACCACTTTAGTTTACAAGAGCAACCAAAACTAAAACAGAAGTATACAACATGCAATTTTACAATAAACCAGTTTTGCAGTAACTGTGCAGAATACTTCTGATTACAAATGTAACTATATCATGAAGAAACTGTAGAACCACAGTGACTGCCTTACATGTGCGACACCTTATTAATTTATTACCCTTTATTTCATGTTAAGTCTGTCAGCACTGCTATCAGTTTTTCATCATAAAAACACACATGGCTCTCAAAAAGAACTTTTATCAGAGTAGCTGGTCAGCAAAAGGATTGCAAATCATAACACAGAAAGAGGTTTGCATGTTCATTTTCAACACAAAATATAGCCATGTAAGACCAAAAATATTTTAAAGTTGCCTGACATTGAAGTGAATGACATCTCATCCCAGACCTCAATAAACAAATCCCCTTTTTGCCACTCAGGTATGCTGGAACAATTAAATCTCTAATAAGTAACACGTATTGTTATGCATGTGTAGGTGGGAGCTTTCAAATATTAAGTTATTTGCTGTTGGCTACTTTTACAAATTTGAATGCTAATACACAGAAAAGAAGGTACAGGATTCTGCTCAACAACCTAGAAAGAGAAGATTGGTACCTGATACATCTGTCAGTTCGTTATTGTTGAGATAGAGTTCAGTCAAGCAATAGTTTTTGATCAAGAAAGTTAAATCTTGGATCTGAAATCAGAGTTAGGAAAACTGTTACATGCCAGTCTAAATTCAACTTCGGAGAAAAGCACAAGCTCTTGAAAACTGTTTAACTCTAGCTAGTTTCTTATACTTCTAAGACTCTGGGTTTAAGGATTATCTTGGCAGCTGAATGAACACTAATTACACATCAAATATACTTAGTACAGCCTTACTTCATTTTTTTGAACTATACATCTAATATCCGTATTTAGAAACAGATTTCATTGAATTACTGGTCTTCACATTTACTTCTATTGACATCTGAATTTTTTTTTTTATTGTGAGAACAATCTTGTAGGATGTGATAATTCTATGTTCATTTAATAACACTCCTGAAATATATCCTCGGAACAAGCCTAGCATCTAGTTTGAAAATTATTTCTCCATCAGTAGGTCCATATTTGGCATCAATTTTCAAAAACTACAATCAGATCTACAGAATCAATTACAATTACGGGGCGGGGGGGAAGTATGTATGGGTATATTCCCAAAAAAGAGTTATTTTCAGTCCCTATGAAGTCTCATCCCCTTGCTTGCAGAAGCTCGGTTCTAATATTGTCTTGACTTCCATGCAAGGTAAAGTATATGCAATAGGATATTAAGCTGATCATTGTAAGAGTTGAGAACTGAGAGTACTAATGGTGCCCAAGTATTTATCCCACACTTTCAATGTAAGAACAGCAAACAGAATTTTGTTCTTGACACTACTTTTATTTCTGTGATGCAAAGTCATTTGTTGACAGGGGAGTGATTTCAGTCCTTGAATTGTGCCACGGACTTTAAAACGAATGTGCTTTGCTCTGTGTATTAACAGAATCTGAAAGTTGGAAGGAGGAGAAGAAGACAGAGGTTTCTCCACTCCTAAAGTTCTCTGAAATCATCTGAGGAAAGATACTTTAAAGTTCAAAATAAAACCATCCTCTGAGTCCTGCTTCACCTGAGAAAAACCCAATTCAGTGAAATCAGCAATATTTTACAAATAAAAAAATCCCATTCTTCACAGTGATTATCGTATCTTGTACAGTATAAAGCCCACACATACTTAGTGTATATGGTGCTGCCTCTTTCTAATTTTGATAATTATTGTGATGCATTTTTAAGGAAAGAAAGAAAATCTCAGATCTTCCGAGTTCAGAAGAACATGTTCCCTCTATTAGAGCATTCAGCTGACACTTTTCCTAACAAAAGCTACTGAGTTGCGCCTCCACACAAGTTACACAGAACAGCAGAAGAATGCTCATTGTTACTGCTTAGGTAGGAAAGTGAGATCTGTGCAAAAATCTAATTTATTTGTCTTTTATAGTTAATAAGATCAGTTCTGCTTAGTCATCAGCCTATTTCTTCTTCTTTAGCGTCTTTTAGAAATACAAGGGAAAGTCTTAATATGCCTATGATTTTAGTTCAGCCTTTTAATGTCTCCATGTTTTTGCATTTTTTTTTTGAAAACAGGTGGATAAGCACAGGCCTTTCAATGAAGTCAGCATAAGATGCTATATAATTGATGCTAGCTTGGAGCAGTACATACACATACACTTCAAAGTGATACAGAATGCAGATTTTTTTTTTCTGCTCCTCACAGAGCTACTTATTTACCTGAGCAAGCAATTCTGGTGTTTTAAGAACTCAAGCCCACTGTGAAAGTCATGTAAACTACTGTACAGTAAAGGTATTTAAAAGCAGGTTAGTAATTCATGGGCTTTATCACTTTTCTTGCTTTTTAATTACCAGTGGCTAACAGTGATCGTTTGGATACAATTTGATCATTTAATAATGGTTGGCTACATATTTAAAGACTTTTAAATCAGAGAATTCTACAATCAAATAGATGATTTTCTGTAAGATATAATGTGCTTAGACTTGTCTGGAAACGATAGTGCCCGGAGATTTTGACAGAGCATTGTCTGAAAACCCTTACAGGATATAATAAATATTATAAGATTTGCTCAGATGGCGAGAGTAAGGCACGTAGCTTGAGTAAATGATTTAGGGTGGTGCAGTGCACTGGAAAAAAAAAGAGAAATTAATGTGGCCCAAAGTCATACTCTAATCACTTGCCTGGAAATCTCTGTTTAGATGACACAATGGCTGACATAACTGCAGAAGATAAGCCTGGCAGTGCAGTGCTGCTTCCTGCACACAGGGATAGGCACATCTGAAAGAGCTGTATGTCATTCTTGTGTCCGTGAGGGCAAAAAGGAGTCTCACTCACCTCAACCACCAGATTGCCAGGAAATAAACTATGGATGTCTGCAAGGGCATAAAAAAAAGCTATGCATTTCCTGCAGTCCATGCCTTTCCTGAAACACTAGGAATCCCAGAAGTTCTTATAAGAATGTATGTGGAAGAGTGGTTAAGGGAGAATGGACATGGATCCCAGGGTATAATGTTAGGCCTGATGGGGCAAGGCAATCTGAGTTCTAGTTATATGAATTTAATGCACAATCAAGACCAGAGTCAGAGCCATGGTTAAAGCAGTTGCTGTCATGCAGACAGCAGGCCGCTTTCTGCTCCTTCAAGGTCGGGCTGTTTTCAGCTAATGAGCTAACAGCCCAAGGTGGAAAACAACTATGGGGGAAAAACAAGATGGGAAAATGTGAGGGAGCTTGCTTATCACAGAAACCGCAAGTAGGATGAACATAAGAATGTAATCTATTAGCTGCTGTTGCTGAGCTAGCTTTGAAGCTGCTGGATATAAGTTAGAGCCTGCTCTCAATAAAGAGAAGATTTCTGCTATCACTCACATTGAGTAGGACTGATTTCTTCCCACCCAGCTGAGAATCGGACCCTGGGTTGATCACCGCATGAAGTAGGCTTGGAGCTGGTTGTTCAGGCTTTGAGACTGGGTGTTTCAGGCTTTGAGCCTGGGTGTTTCAGACTTAAGAGTCTGGTTTCAGACTTAGAGTCTGGTTTCAGACTTCGAGCCTGGGTTTTTCAGGCTTCGAGCCTGGGTTTTTCAGGCTTCGAGCCTGGGATTTTCAGACTTAGAGTCTGGTTTGCAGACTTCGAGTCTGGTTTTTCAGGCCAAGAGCCGAAAACTTCGCAGCAAATGTATCTAGTAGACAGTAAACTAAACATGAGCCAGCAATGTGCCCTCGTGTCCCAGGTGGCTGATGGCATTCTGGGACACAATGAGAGCATGTCCAGCGGGTTGAGGGTGGCTCTCCTCTCCCTCTACTCTGCCCTGGTGAGGCCTCATCTGGAGTACTGTGTCCAGTTCTTGGCTGCCCAGCTCAAGAGAGACAGGGAAGAGCTGGAGAGAGTCCAGTGCAGGGCCACCAAGATGATCAGGGACTGAAACAATTCTCTTGTGATGAAAGGCTGTGGGATCTGGGACTGTTCAGCCTAGAGGGGGGAATCTCATTAATACTTACAAGTATATAAAGACAGTGTCATGAGGATAGGGCAGCACTTTTTTTGTTGTCTCCAGTGACATGACAAGGGGTAATGGACACAAGCTGGGGCACAGTAAGATCCACTTGAACATGAGGAGAAAATTCTTTGCTGTTCAGGTGATGGAGCCCTGGCACAGGCTGCCAGGTTTCCAAACCCACCTGGATGCATTCCTGTGTGACCTGATTTAGGTAAACCTGCTTTAGTAGGGGGGTTGGATGATCTTTATAGGTCCTTTCCAACCTCTACCATTCTATGATCCTAATACCTTACAGCCATATCACCCTTTGATCTGTTCCAAGAACTGCCCACTCTGCTGGGCAGGGTATACTTGCTACGAGCTACATTGAAACTGCTATCCCAGACCTCAGGTATCAGTATGCTATCAGGAAATGTTACCAATAGCTTAATTCTAAATATACTCAATCTCTATTTTTGTTGCTACATTATTAGCATAAAACCTCAGCTTCTTAAATACACAAAATTTATAAATTTGATGTGAATCTAATGGAAAATATATCAGCTTAAACTGTGTAATGTTTAAAAAGTTTCTTCAAATCTGTCATATTTAAATCAGTTGCATTTGCCTGGAAATAAACAAAAATAAAATTACCTTGACAATTATAGAATGCACTATGTAACAAAAATTCAAAACCAATAATCAGGATCTATAAGTACATTATTCTGGTCTTTAAAAGAATATCTTATTACCTTATTGCTGTTAATCCACAAATACTTCAACCTATGAAATTGTGATAGACTTGGGATACTTCTTAGTCCTCTGGTGGAGGGGAAAAAAAAGAAGAGTAACGTTAACATTAATGGTGCCTAACCACTTTATAAACTTTGGAATTTTTTTTATAAATAATATTATACAAGCACTAAAAAGCCACACTTCTGTAGAAATCATAGCAGAGAAAGATGCAAAGAACAAGATGTCAGAGACAGTGCAAGCTTTCCACACTCCTGAAAGCATGACAAAGCAGCAGGTGGTAAAGAAACGGGAAAAACTAAGTGATATACTATTTTTTTTTCCATAACAGCACTTATTTTCCCAGGGAGTATGACTCTCATGTACTTTGCAGTTTGTAGAAATCTTGCTCAGAGCACAAGAGATGTTTGGCACCCTGGGGACACAAATATAAAAGAAAGTGTGGACTGTCTGGCCACAGTGCCAGAGAAGCCAACAGAAGACAGACTCCAAACACATTAAAGTGCATTTCTTATTATTTTTCATATTAGTACATATATGGAAATCCTCTGTCCTTTTTTCACCCTTTTTCCCTCTTGTCCTCATCTAAACTTAGAATTTACTTATATTCATTAATACCCCTGTTTTAAATCAAACTGCACACCCAGTGACGCTGGAACTCTCTCTTACGTGCCGGCAGGGTTCTTTGTTTAATTGTGTATTCAGCACTTTGACCTTGCAAGAGTACTATAACAAATTACCTACTAACCAGAGAATATGAGTGAGCGGCTGAGTAATTTTCACTAATTGCTCTCTGTTATTTTTCATTGCTTTACATAAATGTTCTCAATTTCCACTAGAATAATTACAGATGACCTTTTCATGACAAATTTTAATTTACATAATAAAACCTTCCCCATTAAAATGGAAAAACATATTTCAAGACTAGGGACACTGTTTCAGATAGAACTAACAAGATTGATAAAAAAGAATCTCATGTATTCAGCCTAAAATGATCTGTTCATTTTCCAACCGTGAAGCTTGGTCTCCAGCTTCCCACGTTTGTTGGGTTTTTTTTTCTCAAAGGGCCCTCCAGATACAGACAAAGGCAGAGGAGATGCCTTTGCTGATCTTTCACTTTAAAAAAAAGTTGGTCAAGAACAAACTCTACAAAGTTGAGGTGATCTACTTTTATTCTCCTTTATTTCTGAAAACCAGATTAGCCCATGTTGCTATTTTGTTATTCTATTTGGCTTTCTGAAATAATCCATAAAAAACAACCTTGCAAATACCTATTTATCTGTCTGTTGTGACAAGTAATAGGAAAACACTTCACTGCAAGTAGTAAATACAAGCAGATGACTCTTGCCAGGACATACAGAGCTCTTACAGGGCTACTACTATATTCAGTATAGTTGTACCTGTACATCCCTGAACTATTTTTCAGGTAGCAAAGCCAAAATTTCCTTCATATTGTTTGTCACTGCCATTCTATGCCCGGTTTAAAGGTTTACATTTTAATTGGCTTTACTCCCTCTCCAGTACCAGTCTCATCTTGACTATCTTCAAGCCTTGATCTGTTTTGGTTTTTTTTCTGGTATTAAGGAATTTAATTTGCCGCAGGTAGAGCTTAATTCCTTGAACATTTTAAAAGAGCCTATCCCTTTCTGTATGCCTTTCAGACTTTGCATGTATCTTACAAAGTGATCCTTTTCAGCCTGCAGCAGTCTTTTCCTACCTACTGCTAAGTTAATCAGTTTTCCTAGGCTGACAGCTTTCAGTGTCCAAAAGTACATTTTTTCATGTCCCTGGAATAGCACTGGTTTAAAAATATCAACTCATTCCCTCTTATTTGACTGATTTTAATTATTATTTTTTAATTTTCTTATTTCAGGCAGCAGCAAATTATGTCAAATCAATTGTTAAGGATACCGAAACTGGCTGAGGTCCAAGGTTTATGGTACAGAATAAAAGGAACTCTCTTCTCTCCAATCATCAAAGAAGCCAGTTTGCATCACCTTTCTCAAAAGGGTTTCATTGGAAGACAGATCACTTCCATATTTGACACCTGAATATTTCTTTTTATGCCATACCAAAAAATATTTCAAAGCCGGTGAGGGCACACATTTAAGTATTTAAAATCAGAAACTGTGCCTATTCAGAGTGTATATACAGTCTTAATTCTTTTCCACATATGTATTATAATAATTTTCTTGCATTGTTTAGAAAATACATATAAGCATCTTGTAATTTTCTAATTGTTTAAACTTCTTCCTTAGATTTTATGTGTGTTTTCTTCCTTCTAAAATATATATTTCAATAATTTTGATAGTAATTATGTTTTACATTTTCTTTTCACAAAGTGTCAAACAGTTTCTTGGCATAAATCAGCACACACGCTAAAGAATTTACGAATACCAGTGAGACCATTTAGATTTTCACAAGTACCTGATTTTTACTAAAAATAGCTTAGGTAACATTGAAATGCTGTAACACTTTTTCTAAAATCTTTTTTTTTCATTCATAGGACCTAGAGACCTTGAAAGCCTTGTCCCTGAATTATTAAAGTACATTAGTTCTTTATACATGATACCAACTGTACAAAGAGTAGATACAGTTGTGAGGCTGCAGACAGGTATGCAACACTTGGAATCATGCCCTGGACAGAAATCCAAAGCACGCTTTCCAAAAACTTTGAAGTATGCCCTGTCACATACCCATCTTTCTATGGTAGCCTCTTAGTATGTTCATCCTACAACATACACCTCTATCAACCTAGATCACCCACAGGTTCATGAAAGCTTTGCCTTTCTTCACTCAGTATGGTTTCTTCTCCTCATCTGCCCTACATCTTAAGCTGTTTCATAAAGCTCCCAGGGGGAGATCAGGTCTCTGATCAGTACTGTCAGACCCAAACAACTGTTCTTGTACTCACTTCATGTTGCCCTGCCCTCCCTTCAATTCTTAATAGTAGAGATGCAGGTAATTTCAAAGGTGCTACCACTGAGTCCTACTGTTGCAATAACACATATATTCAGGGAGGTCAGAAATTTGGCAGTTCTTAGACTAGGCAGGCCCTGTGTTTTTTCATTTGCCTTCTTGATACTCTTTCCACCCAGCCTTAAAGCCAGTTACAACAGGCAGAGATCAGCCCATTAAGCCTCACTCCTCTCTGCTCCCTGTGGTAGAAGTTCATGCACAACTGTGAACTTACAGACCCTCAAGCAATTCTGGGTTGCTAGGGAAGGATTGTGTATCTACGGCTGAGGCAGTTAAATTCTTCACCGTGAGCAGAGCTTTGCTGTGTATGTTAGTGTATCTTCACCATTTCTTCCTTCACAACATGTAGGGACTAGGTATAACTACAATTTACTGTTATTTCACGTACAAATGATCTTCAGAGAGTATCTGATGCAGAAAGCACTATAAAATGTCATCATTTACTGTGTGCTCCACTTTCACTAAAAGACAAAGTGACAAATATGTTTTACTTACTGTCCAGCCAGACACAATACCAAGACATCCCCATTCCTCTTAAAGCCGCAGATCTTCAGCTGTTTTTCTATTGCCTGACAGTACACAGTACATTTGTCAGCATAATATACAACATATGCACGTTCAGTGTCTAAATTAAAATGGACACCAAAATTAACACATGCATCACAGCACCTTGCAAACTATAACATGGTCTGAGAGATAAGGAGATGTTAAATTAGCAGTCTCTATTTTAAAGTGATAAAAACACTCCAAGATTAATGTTACAGTTACAGTATTTTTCTTTTCCTGTGGAAAATCATAGTTCATAGACATGAAGTGAAAAAGTACCATGTGTTGACTGGAGAACAGGCTTCTCACTCAGGTCAGCCAACCCAGTACTGGTGGATGAACAAGAAAACTGCTTACCTTCCAAACAGTTGCAACTTTATTTTATGCAACCTTACTTCATGCACACAGCGTTTTAAAATTATGCATCCAGAAAACTCTTCTTGTATATTTAATGTTGAAAAACATAGACGCAATTTTGATTTTTAGAATATGTAACTGGTGTGCTATAATTTGTAAATGCAATTAATCCTGGTAACATAAGGATTACAGACCTCAGTTACTAGTGGTTGATAAAAACTAAAGCATTCATCAGAAAAAATGGGTTTACTAACACAGTTATCGTGCCCAACATCGTTATGATTGCTATTGGTTAAAACACAAAACTGATACAACTTTGCAAACAAAATAGATTGGCAGTGCTGACAGCCATGTCCACAGAGGCCTGTACTGGCTGCACTTTCACTCCACCGTGTTTAGCACACATTGAATAAATGTAAAGCAACGGTGGGTGCACTTGCGAATGTGCATGTTGTGGCACTTTCTGAACGCAGGGAGCAACGAGCTCGCAAGACTCACAGTGCACACTGGCTACATATTCCATGCACCTGATGTTGGCACAGCAGGCAGTTGCCCAGGAATGTGGTACGTCCAGCAGCCTGATTGCAGCTGTCAGGTATGGAAAAAAAACATCTGGCACAAATGGACATATTTTTTCTTCCTGCACCGACAAGATCTGCAGATGGAAGAAGAAATGCTCTCTGGAGAAAAGCAGCTGTGCAACATCCCCGAGCATGTTGACCTCTGTCCCTGAGACTGCAGAAGGTACACGGCTGCCAGACATACCAATGGGGAATGCACACCCCCTTCAGAGAATGAAAATCCCAGGCACTGCACTCGGCAGTCAAGACTGTGCCCTAAAATTTGTGTTTGTCAAACTCCGTTATTTGAGATCTCATCCTCTCCTCACCCCGGAAAACCCCTTCCAGTCCGCCCTGGCTCTCCACCACAGCACCCAGCGGCCCGAGGCATCGGCAGGGCTCAGCTGTGCAGCTTCTCCCGGCTAAACCTTTCCCGGGACGGGCGGCCTGTGTTCACGATGGGGCTGGCACTCTCGGAGGAGCCGAGCCGCACCGGGACGGACGCGGGGGTATCGGGACCAGCCCGCTCTGCCAAGGAGAGCGGGAGAGGTTATCTCCCTCCGCCGTCGCGGGAGGACCGAAGCACGCCCTCGCTTGGTATGCGGCACCGAGCCTCCCCCTCCCCTCCGCGCCCCCAGCCCGGCTGAACGAGGGGGCGAGGCCGGCGCCGCCCGCCCGCGGGGCCGCCGGAGGCGCTGCGGAGGCGGGCGGGCTGTGAGCGGCCGCGCCAGGGGCGGCGGCGGGCGCCGGGCGCCGGGCGGGAGGCGGCGGAGCAGCGGGGCCCTGGAGGCGCTCCGGGCCGGGGGGAGGGGAGAGGCCGCCGCTCTGCTCACCTGCTCACCGGCGCTGGCGGCCGCCGCCATTTTGGCGACCGGTTGCTAGGCGGCCGGGGGAAGGGGCACGCGCCCCGTGGCGTTGCGCCGCGCGGCGGGGCAGCAGCGTCCCAGCGCTGCCTTAGAAACAGCGGCAGCTACCGAACTCCGAAGTGTGACCCCGAAGGTCTGCCGGGCAGCCCGAACCTGGGCGTTAATCAAGGCAGGGTTTCGTGCTGAGGAAGGAGGGGCGTCGGCCCGGAGAGCGCGGGCAGCCGGGGCGCGGAGGGGTCCCTGTGGGAGACCCCGAGACGGCGACGGCTGAGGGAAGCGGGGAGAGACCCCAGTTACTTCGAGAAAGTCTCCTCGGTCGTATTTGCTTACAGTCCTGAAAATATTAAACTACGTTCCTGGGTGCGTTTGGGGTTTTGGTTCTTTTTGTTTTTTAAAGCACAAATCCTACGTGCACGTATGTGACAGAGGAAACACGTGTGACTTCACACCTTACGTTCTACTCATTTGCAACTTGCTAATCACCTCGGTGCCAGAGAAAACGTCTTCCATGCCCATTTCTGGAACGGGCCTAATGCTGCAACTGTGCATTTGATTAGGTTTGGTTGTAAAGTAACACAAAATGTTTATGACATCCACATGTGCAAGCAACTGTTGCCATGTTGGTATGTTTATAACCATTTTACCACATAGCACAAGCTGAAAAATAGAAAAGGCCATTTCCTCTGTGTATGTGTGTGTGTGTGTGTGTGTGTGTTTGTGTGTGCGCGCGTGTGCACTTACATGCATGTAGGACAATAATGTTTGAGCAAGCCACAACGAAAATATGTCAGAAAACTTGGAGCTCAATTTATAATTTAATTTATGCAGAGTATTCAGGAGAAATAGTAATTATAAATTATGTGCAACTGATACACAAAAAAAAAGCGCAAGAGTTGTATGTGCAAATATATGAATAAGCTGTCCCTCATGGAATTAATTATGTGCATGCCTTTGCTTGTTCAGACCACTGAAACTAGATGTAGTGTGTCTGATGGAGGAATTGAACTACAGTACAAGTATTATTTTGCAAGTATCTAATTTTCATGGAAATATTGTGTGGGTGGCTTCCTTTTCAGCTAGGTAGCTTTAAACAAAACCTCAAATAAGAGAGACTAGACATATTAAAAGTATAAACCTGACATCAAATTGTCTTCAGTCACTTATTTTAGCTTCTAAAAATATCTCTAGGGTATTTAAAACATAAAAAGAGGAAATGTACTGGAAGATAAGAAACTGGTACACAGATCCATGTTATTTTCATTTTACGTGAGTTCCGTGTTTTCAATGAAAAAGATACTAGCTTTCAGAATTGTGAAAGGTGAGATAGTTATTGAATAAAAAGTCACCTTTAATAATAATATTCTCTTATGAACTAGTTCAGTTAAGATGGCATGATAAGCAAATTCAATCAGGTAACCTATGGAAAGAAAGGGAGTCTCTACAAGACCTCCAGAAAAGGACAGTCCACAACCTCCCCAGGCAGCCTGTGCTAGGGCTCCCTCACCTGAACAGGAAAGAAGCCTTTCCTTAAGTTTAAGTGGAACTTTTTGTGTTCCAGCTTTTGTCCATCACCCCTAGTCCTATCACTGGACACTACACAAAAAAGTGTTGCCCCATCCTCTTGACATATACCTCCTTCCTTGACATACACCACTTCCTATCAGAAATTTATACAGTGCTGTACACTTACAGAACATCCATCAAAAAATAAGATAATTATCTGGGGCAAATTTAAATTTTCCCTGTGTAACACTAATACTACATTGGAACTAGTACAAATAACTTGCTTTTGAGGTTCTAAATAAATTTCACCTGGAAAAGTGTGAAGTAAATGCAAAATATTGTAGAAAAATGCATATTTCCTTTTTTCTTCTTGTTACCGGAAATATTTTATCAGTGTTTTACCAGGTGAAACCCAGAAGCCTGAAGAAAGATCAGTAGGATATCCCACCTGCATTCCAGCTATTGCTCCAGGAGAGTGTAGGTCTGCAGGTCCAGTAGCTGCAAGCCATGTGCAGGTGTTTCAAATACTCCACACCATCTAAAGCATTCAGGCATTCGAAGCACCACACTCACTCATACTATTAATCTTGCTGATGGAATTGACAACATCCCAGTGACCCTATCAAGTTCAGGAGCAGAATTTAGGGACTTCTATTTTTCTAGTAAATAATACAAACTTGACCCTGTATTTAAACAGTTCAGACTGTTTTCAGTTTTAAGCTAGTGATTAACTTGAATGGTCACAAAAAAATTTTTATTCTTTAGTTTTTCTAGTATAATGTGAAATATAAATTGATCTACATTACACAGTGTAAGTGTAAGGAAAGAAGGCAAAATAGTCCACATGCAGCTTATGGCAAAATTGTCTCAGCAGACTGCATTGTATGGATGAACCAGCTCATTCATATCCAGCTTCAGCCTGACATGACATCTGAGTACTACCCTGGAGAATGAAGACCACCACCACCACAAATGTGACAGGTCTGATGGAGAAGGGTTCCAACAGATAAATAAATTCTTAATCTTATTTTTCTATCAGCACAGTTTGGATGTATTGTTCATTTCAACATAACCAACTCCTAACTTTGTTCTCTGGCCATCCTGCATGTTGGGATGTTCCTGCACTTCAGCTTGCAAGTTTGATTGAAAGTCAGAAAAAAATTGTCTGCTGCAGCTCTTTCATGGATATATAAACAATGTTATGTCAAATGATCCTATTACTCTAGTCTCAGAAATTTACATCCTAATGTTTCAAAATGTTGTATGATGTGCACTTCCACAGTTATAATTTCTATCCTCACATGTATTAAAGATCTCCATTGCTATGATCACGTATGCTTTCTGTAACATGACCACTGGAATTTTCCTCCTCTGTAATGTGTGAGCTTGGAATGCCTCAGGCGTCATAGGAAGGTATTTTAACAGACTGTAGTGGTTTTGGCTGGGCCAGATTTTTTGGTAGTAGAGGGCTACAGGGGAGGCTTCTTTAAAAAGAGTTGCCAGAAGCTTCGTGTGTAGCTCACAGGGTTAGGGCCAGTCAATTCTAAGCTGGACCTTGCACCTGACCCAGGCCTGGCCAATTAGTGATGGAGGTAACGCCTCTGTGAATAACATATTTGAGAAGGAGGAGAAGTTGTGCAGTTGCAAAACTGAAGTAGCAACAGGGAGGGAGAATGTGAAAACATCTCTGCAGACACCGAGGTCAGTGGAGAAGGAGGGGGAGGAGGGTGCTTAGGCACTGAAAAGGCTCCCCTGTGATATGTGGGGAGGACCATGGTGAAGCAGGTTGTCCCCCTGCAGTCCATGAGGGCCACCAGGAAGCAGAGACCCACTGGTAGCCCATGGAGGACCCCATGCCGGAGTGGGTGGATGCCTGAAGGAGGCTGTGACTCTGTAAGAAGTTCATCGTGGAGCAAGTTCCTGGTGGGACCTGGGAGTCCATGGGGGAGGTGCCCACACCAGAGCAGGTTTGCTGTCAGGACTTGTGATCCCATGAGGGACTCAGGCTGGAGCAGTCTGTCCCTGAAGGACTGTTCTTCTGGTGGATCACTGCTGGAGCAGTTCGTGAGGAGCTGCAGCCCATGGGAAGGACCCACACTGGAGAAGTTCGTGAGGGACTGTCTCCTGTGGGAGGGACCCCACAGTGTAGCAGTGGGAATGCCTCTCCCCACAGGCCTCTCCCTGAGAAGAAGCAGTGGCAAAGTCCATCTGTAATGAACCAGTCGCAACCCCCATCCCCTGTGCCGCTGAGGGGGAAGGAAGGGGAGTCCTGGAAAGAGGAGGGGTCGGGGGAGGTATTTTAAGACAGTTTTATTTCTCATCTCCCTGTTCTTACTGTTTCTTTAATACATCAAACCTTTTTCTTCCTAAGTTGAGTCTGCTTTGCCCGTGATGCTAATTGCCGAGTGATCTCTCTGTCCTTATCTCAACTCACAAACTGTTCCTTATATTTCTTTCTCTGTCCTGTCCAGTTTAGGAGGGGGAGTGATTTTACGACTAGGTGGACATCGGGCTAAACCACTACATGGAGAAGTTATAAAAGTGTTGCTGTTAGTCAGATAGGTAAAACTTCTGTATTCAGTACTTGAAATCAAGTTACTAACACTGTTTGTATTTTTCATAAAAACATGTTATGCATGTTTAAAACTTTTAATACCACTTCCTAACAAAATTGGCCACCTTAGCTTTTAAGTAATTGTTTCTGAAAGGATAATGTCTGCAAAGATTAGTCAATACTGTTCTTACTGATGTCTGATGACAGCGTACCTATTAATTCAGAGAATTCTTTGTCACTGGTATGGTTTAATAACCTGCAGATATTGAAAAAAGCCTGTAACTTTTCATTTTCAATTTTTTTTTTTATTGTGTTGGCTGCCAAGGTAATTTTCAGATGTAAACTTCTGGTATTCTGCCTTAATATGTTGGCAACGAGGCTATGTTTATATGTGCAAAACTATGCCATGCAGAGATGCATAAAAGCAGTTATAAATTAATTAACTTGGATATTGGCAGTTCTGTATCCATTGCTGACCCTAAACACTGTCTGTGGAACCACGAAAGTTCAGGGAACATGTTCAGAGAGCACAGGCATTCCTAGTAACAGCAACAACAAAACCAGAAAATGTAATAACTTAATTGCTCATTTAATGCCGTGAAGATACAACATAGCAAATACATGTCCTGTGGTGAATTCATACTGTAATATGAAATACATGCAAATGATTATATGTAAACAAAAAATAAAACTACAATCTGAAGAAGAGTTTGAGATTATACATGTAAAAACTTGCATGTACATTGATTCAAGGAAAATGGAGTGCCATCACAATAACAGAACTCTTAAAATTATTATCTTAATCATACAAAAAGTCTTTATTTATGTAATACCAACCATGCATCTTAATCTAAATATGGGATAAATCATGTTTATTGTCTACCTGGTTCTGAAATTGTTTCTTCATGGTTTCTGCCTTGGGAAAAACCCTGACTCATCTGTCTAAGTGATTTGATATCTTGGGATGCTGCAACTTCTGCTTAGTCTATCAAAGCTTTACTGACCTTAGCTGTGTGACTGAATTACAGATTCACAACATTACTACTAATACTACCTCTTATTCTCTTGATTATTACCATATACTCATTACTGTACCTAAACTAAAGGTAGTAAAATGTAGCTAACGGCAGTAAAAGAGTTAGGATCAAATGATATCTGGACTCTGCGTATCAAAGCCAATTAAATGGATTAATTATCAGTTGAATCTGTGTACATGGCAAAATCCACTATTAAAATATAGTGCTGCACAGAAAATCTAGGCCCATTATTTCCCTCTTATGTTCATATAATCACATTCATAAATTTGTTATGTTATTGACAATTAGCAGCAGAATGAAAATAGCATAACTATGTTTCATAACTTCATAACATATATGAAAACATTCTGGTTAAACTAGTCCACATAATCAAGAAACAATTATTGTATCTAGAAGGATAACCTTAATCCTAAATTCACCCAAGATTAAAAAAAAAATAAAATCTAAGCAATAAACATATATTCCAGGAAATTCATGCCAAAACAGCTATCACTGTATTTACAGTTTTGGTTCCCAACTTGATGCACTTTCATTTTTAAGATTTTCAGAAAGTAACAAATATTCATCCTTTCAAAATCCTCTACTCTTTGTGACTTTCTAATTCATTCTTTATGTCCAGGAATTTAGTTTTTACACCCTGTTCCAGACTCCTCTATCTAATCTGTGAGTATGTCCAAGTGGGAAGAAAAAGTCATACTTCTAAGCTGAAAGTACTAACCCAGCTTCAACAGATTGTGTTTATTCTTCAACCTTAGTAACCAATATCCTCAATGCAAAAGTACAGTAGCTTGGGAGAAAATTAGAGATTTCTCAAAAAGCATCCCCACTACTGCAGTTTCCCTTTGGTGCTTGGGATAAAGTGAAATTTTAGTAAATTTTTTTAAAATCCTAAAAAATAGCAATCTGATTCACTAAGGAAATTGATTTATACTAGGTGTTTTGGAAGGTGATGTTAGATGCTAGTGACACTAAATGTCTGAATGGCTTTTAAGTCTAGTCCTTGGTTTCAGCATGAAAAACAACAAAAATGTACATGTTTTCTGAAACTAAAGTTTATATATGTAAATGTCGTGATTAAAATATTTTCATATAATCATAGACACATAGAATTCTTTAGGTTGGAAAAGACGTTTAAGATCATAAAGTCCAACTATTAACCTAGCACGGCCAAGTCCACCACTAAACCATATCCTTAGGAACTATATCTACATATCATTTAAATACCTCCAGAGATGGTGACTCAACCACTTCAGTGGGCAGCCTGTTCTGATGCTTGACAGCCCTTTCAGTGAAGAGTTTTTTCCTAAAATCCGATCCAAACCTCTCTTGGTGCAAGTTGAGGTGGTTTCCTCTTGTCCTACCACTTGTTACTTGGGAGAAGTGACTGACCCACCTCACTACAACCTCCTTTCAGGTAGCTGTAGAGAGTGACCATGTCTCCCCTCAGCCCCCTCTTCTCCAGGCTAAACAGCTCCAATTTCCTCAGCCACTCCTCATCAGACTTGTTCTCCAGACCCCTCACCAGCTTTTTGCCTATCTCTGGACACGCTCCAGTGCATCAATGTCCTTCTTGTAGTGAGTGGTCCAGAACTGAACATAGTATTTGAGGTGAACTGTGTAAGACCAGAAATGGAATAATGTCTAGTCTGCACTGGGAGAGTTTTATACAAGATTTCTGGTGTCTGCCAGTGATTTTTTTTTTGGTGTATTTGTTTTTTTCTGGAGCTGGATATACATCTGCAAACTTTTTTATACGGTACCATCTTAACTCTCAGAATGGTCTACAACACATACTATCTGAACATTCATAACTGGCAGTAAATCTTACTGGTTTTAGTGCTAATGCTAGATCAGTAGTAGGCAGTGCTGAATATTTAACGCTGGGGTAGATGGGATTATAGTTTTATACTGTTTTATTCCCAAATGATCACTAGCAAAAAACTATCATCACAAATAAGAACCAGTTAAACTGCCGTTCTTTGCAACTAGCTTTCTGGGTTTTTTGTTTTGTTTTGTTTTCCTCTGTCTGTTACTGTGCTAACCACATACAGAAACAGATGGCATACAATGTATGTTGTAAAATTAAACAGCACATCCTGAACATTTTTCTCTGATCTTCTTCCATACTGCCTAAAAGATGCAAAGAAGTCTCTCAGTGATGTCCAATGATAGGACAAGGGGCAACGGGTAGAAGCTGGAATATAAGAGGTTCCAAAGAAACATAAGGAAAAACTTCTTCACTGTGAGGGTGACGGGGCACTGGCACAGGCTGCCCAGGGAGGTTGTGCAGTCTCCTTCCTTGGAGACATTCAAAACCCACCTGGATTTTCTATGTGACATACTCTAGGTGGTCCTACTCTGGCAGGGGGATTGGACTAGATGATCTTTTGAGGTCCCTTCCAACCGTTAAGATTCTGTGATACTGGGAAGTCCCAGTTAATTTATTAGAAATAGCTTTAACAAAGGTAGAAAGCAGTTTTGCTGACTTCACACAGAAGTTAAAAAGTGATATGAATGAATATTTGGAACTGGTACCTGAGATATCCCACAGTGAAATTCCAAAATGGTGCCCCACAACCTCAAAGCATCCTCAGGCACCTCATGAAGGCACCTCATGACTCTCACAAAACTGTCAGTGTGGACAGGAGCCATTGCCCTCATGACAACACCACAGCACAACTCCTCTATCCTAAATGCTCTGATCGCCTTCAGGACTGCTGGCCTTTAAAGTTTTAATTGTGCAGCTTTTCATTATACTCTGACTGTCAGCAGATCAATTCACATCACCGATTTGGTATCACTTAAGTTGTATATAGCCCATCCCATTTTGTATGTCACAAGAATAGTGGACAAATGGTAGATAGAAGAAAAAAACAAATACAGTTGTGGAACAGAGACATAAAATTTAAACCCTCAACAACCAGAAATAAGTGCCCCTGTTATAATAATCCCATTATGTAACATAACTGTGAAAGTTAGGGGCAAGCAGTGTCTCACTTCACTGGCATTCTTCACACAAGAAAGATTATCTCCTTTTTATCTAACATTGATACATAGAAGACAATTATCTAGATTTACAAGGGAGACATGTGACTCATAAAATTTAATATTGCTGTGCCCGACTCCTGGAAACCCTCTCACCCACAGACTTTTGATTGGGCTTGCAGTGCCCAGTGCTCTGGAAAAATAGGTGTCTGGAAAGGAATAAACTGAAATCTTTTTGCAAGGCAGATTGTAAACTAAAATAGCCAACCAAAAATCAATTTGCAGCTGTGATGTACGTGGGAGTCAGGTGCCCAAAGCAGCCCCGTGCCCTCTTCCTTTGCCTGGAAAGAAAGAAGAGAACATTCAGCTGTAATTTTTGGGCAGAGGCACAGTACTCAAAGAGACTGCCCATGTCCTGGAGACTATCTAGCATCAGCACAACAAGCCAGTAGCATCAATCTTTCTGTATGCACAAGAAGATCTTCTATGCCCCAAATCCCTTCTCTGCCAGATTTGCCACAGGAATTTCAATCGAAACATTCCATGAACAAAACGTAACTGCTACTCTACTGGATATACTGCAATGCTGAGGTTATTCTGCTTACTTTTTACCTTTTTTTTTTTTTTTTAAGTTTTGCTTCAGTTTTGTTGACAACAGAAACTCTCCTTTAAAAAAGACCAGTGTGGCTAGTGCTGTCTTTCCCTTAGCCTGGGACAGCCTGCTTGCCTTTCATTCAGGGGAAAGTTTTTTTAATTATTCCCTTATAGAAGGATCAATCATTTTAGGTCTCAAAATTATTCTAGGATATCTAGATACCTTGCACCTTTATTGCAAGCCCAGCAAACAAAGTCATTGGTTTGTGTGAAGAGATACTTTCATCAATAAATCCTGACACTTTAAACCAAGGAAATTATTTTTATCCATGGTTTACTCATAGAAAATTCAAAGCACACAATTCTAAATGCACAGAATGGCAGTGATGGAAATAATTGAAATTAAGATCTACTGACTCTCAACTCTATGCCCAAATAACAAAGCTCCCTGCAAGCAGAACGAAAAATTATTTAAAGATACTTTAATAAAATGGCTTTTAAAACTTTATACTTAAAAGCATACAGTGGAGTTTCAGTCTGAGAAGAACGTTTTGAAGTGCCTGAGAATTGGTATGTTAAAAGTGATTGATATTCTTACTTGACTTAGATACGGATAGAATATAGTGATTCCATATTCCATCAGAAATTTTTAAATAACTTTTTCTACCAAATTTTGGCTGAAAAACATACTGTCTCTCAGCTTGTGATTTGTCAAAGTGAATCTGGTCACTTTTCTTGAAAGATGTCTCTGTATTTAATATTAACTTTTGAGACAAACAAATTTTAAATGGGAACATTGTTTTATTCTCTCAGCCTCAGTAAGAACTTCCTTTATATCTTATTTTGAGAAGGCAGAGTTTACTATAAAAACACATAAGAAAAACTGGAAGTTGAATTAAATCCAAATCTATACTGTGAGAATGTATTTTCATATTTATATGACAAAGATACATCTTATACAAATAAGCAATTTTAATTGAAAAATGCTGACAAAACCCTAACTATTGAGATTGTGCAATCTGTTTTTTATTTTGGACATAAAAGAGTCTTAATTTTATAGAAAAGACGTGATGAGACTATGTATTGTTCAAAATTCTCAACTGTCAATATAAATATTAGAAACTTGTTCAACAGTGACAGGATTGTATTCATTTTGGCAATATTAAAAATGCAGTCAAACATAGACTATGAATGTCTTTAGATACTGTGCAATGGTGCATAAAACCAGTTAATTATCCTTTTTGGCTAGGCTTATCTGGCACTGAGACTGGAAACCTGTTTTATTGTTCTATTGCAAACCTGTGAATTGTATGCACATCAAAAATACATACAAACTATTTTCTTGTTTGTATTTGCTTGATTAGTATACGTGAAACTCCTAGTTTTACTGGGCATGAGAATCTTTACCATCTAGTTTTCACATGTGTCCTACTTCTATGAAATTTATCTAGGAATTATATAAAACCAATTTATTACTCTTTAAAACCTTGTTGTATGTATCTTCTTGTCTTAGTCTCACGTGGTACCTCAACACATTATTAATTAACGCGTGCAGCTTGGAGCTTACAGTTGTGTGTCATTTTTGCAGCATTTTGAACTCCACGTGAAAGTAAAGGACTAAATGTGTTTGTAGTATGGTTCCCTGAATAATTACTCAAATTGCGCCACCAGTGTAGGTTAGTTGGATCTTTGCCACCCTTGCTATTTGTAATCCTGATCAGAAATAGAGAATTGTGCCAATCTGTACATCCTGTCAATTTGCTCATAAGAAACTCTGCAGCATCAAGGTATTTCCTTGAATGCTATACAGTGGCCTCCCCCAGAGGAACAAAGGAGCTAGAGAAAGATACTATATTCTCTGAGCTTCCTGCTCATCACTCTGTTATATTCAAAATGTCAACCGCCCTCTCTTCTTGGCTATATATGGCATTCATTTAAGACTTGATTCCAATCAGTAACCCAGTTCATTACATTAAAGAAGGCACATCTGTGTGTCATGGAAGTTTTCTTCACATTTCTCAGTATATGTTGCATTTAGAAGATGCTCTCTTCAATCATATTACTGTCTTGACAGTTTAGCCATTGTTATTCATGAAGACTTCTTGATGCTTATCTGCAAGTTGTTCAAAGATCACATAGCGATGACCTTGAAATGAGAATGAATGAGGCCCTTCATGTTCTGTAAATCAGTAACAGTCAGCAAAAGGCTTGAATTTTTATGGGAGAAAAGAAGACAGCTACCTGTAACCACAAACTTCTGCATTTGTGCATAATACTTCTTTCATAGAATCATAGAATGGTGGGGGTTGGAAGGGACCTTTAGAGATCGTCTAGTCCAACCCTCCTGCAGAAGCAGGGTCACCTAGATCAGGTCACATAGGAACATGTCCAGGCGGGTCTTGAAGACCTCCAAGGAAGGAGACTCCACAACCCCCCTGGGCAGCCTGTGCCAGGGCTCCCACGGTGAAATAGTTTTTTCTTATGTTTAAGTGGAACTTTTTGTGTTCCAGCTTCATCCCATTACCCCTTGTCCTGTTACTATTTACTATAGAAAAGATAGATATTTATAAATGTTAATAAGATCACCCCTCAATCTCCTCTTCTCCAGACTAAACAGCCCCAGTTCCCGCAGCCTTTCCTTGTATGAAAGATGTTCTATACCCTTGGCCATCTTGGTGGCCCTGCGCTGGACTCTCTCCAGCAGTTCCTTGTCCCTCTTGAGCTGAGGAGCCCAGAACTGGACACAGGACTCCAGATGAGGCCTCACCGGGGCAGAGTAGAGTGGGAGCAGAACCTCCCTTGACCTGCTGGCCACACTCTTCTTGATGCATCCCAGGATGCCATTGGCCTTCTTGGCCACGAGGGCACATTGCTGGCTCATGTTCAGTTTATTATCAATCAGGACTCTCAGGTCTCTCTCTGCAGAGCTGCTCTCCAGGAGGTCAACCCCCAGCCTGTACTGGTGCATGGGGTTGTTCCTCTGCAGATGCAGGACTCTGAGCTTGTCCTTGTTGAACCTCATGAGATTCCTCTCTGCCCAACTCTCAAGCCAATCAAGATCTTGCTGAATGGCAGCACAGTCTTCTGGGGAATCAGCAAGTCCTCCCAGTTTGGTGCCATCAGCGAACTTGTTGAGGGTACACTCTGTCTCCTCATCCAGGTTGTTGATGAAGATATTGGACAAGACACCCCAGAACTGACCCTCGTAGAACTCCACTGGCCACAGGCCTCCAACTCGACTCTGTGCCATTGATCACCACCCTCTGGGCTCTGTCATTCAGCCAGCTCTCGATCGACCTCGTTCTTTCTAATGCAAAAAACATCCCTCAAATGAAAGCAAACATTAAAGTTTTCAAAACCAGTGTGATTATTTTATTTTAAACATACAGCTTATATTTTAAGATCCTATATTGTATTATATAAGGTGAAAGTACTGCATGGATGTATGTGCTTACAAATTTACAGCCAGGCTTAATCTAGAAATCAGCATATAGCAATGTATTACAGCTCATTAGAAATACAGTGGTGCCAATATGATTTCCCAACACACTGCTTTTTTTAGAAAAAATTATTTATGATGTAGAAAAGTCCAGGCTGTAAAACTTATTTTGTTGGCATAAAAAGGGGATGACGGTGAGGTTTTGTTGAGGATGCGCTCACAATAGATCTGCAAATTTTCAGCACAGCAGCTATAACTATACACAGATGGGATTCTCTGTCTCCATTATTTTTTAAATTTTAAAAAGTACACCCTGACTCTCTATTTGCCTGCTTCATAAGAAATATAAAAGTGACAGACAAAATGCTTTTTTTTGTGCAAATGTATCATGTACATATCAGTAATGCTGTCTTCAAAATGCTAAGAATTTCAGCAGAATACCCTGCTTCCGAGGAGATCTCTCAAAACATTCATCCTATCACACCAAGAGGAAAAAGAGAAAAAAAAAAAAGTTTTGAAAATTAATTGTTGTGGACTCTGGCCAAAGAGGAAAGTTTTGATCCAGAGCTTTTTGCTTGGCTAATATGTTACATACTGTAGATCCATGTAACAAATCTTCAAGCATACAGTAGCCTGCCCCCTCTGTGTTTCTCTTTTGAAGTTCACTTTGCTGAGTGGTCCCAAAATTTTCAGTCAGATTTACAAAGCCCATCTAGGTAGTCTTTGCTCTGCAGGTAGGTTCAAGTGAGTCATAAGAATTATATCTACATTAGTAAGTAGTGCAGGCTAATAAAAATGGATTTGTGGCCCAAAAGAATTAGTGCTGAGAGCTTAACATCCACACCACACATTTCAGGAAGGCTTATTTAGGAGTTTTTTGAGTCCCTTCTATTCTCCTGCGGCTGGAGAGCATGAGATATGCTTGTGCCTTTGGAGCATTCTCTCCTAGTTTGATCTCAGTCAAAAGCAACCTAGTTCCTATGCTTTGAGATTGCTTCATGATCTGAATAGAAGCCTGATAAATACTCCAGAAGCCCGTGTTAAAATGCTAATGGTGAAATGCAGCCATGAGTATCATCAATGTTCAAAATTAGTTACATTTCAGTGCTTGAAGCACAAATGTCTTTTACTGCCTTAGTTACTTAGAGGATATGTTTGTGAAGGATTTTCATCAGAATAGTACTTCTGACCTTTGTCTATTGTGAGACTAGATAAGGCTAGGGAAATTGTAAGATATCTGAGCAAATACGAACTTCACAGAACAAGAAAAAAAGAACTTGATTGCAAATGTAAGTATTTGCTTTAATTACATTTACTTACCATATAGTGTCCCACAACATAGCCTTTAGGAGCTGCCTGAGGGAATGAGAAATGGTTCTACATCTATTTCACAGATACCAACATAGCATTTTTGAAACTCTGAAATATTTTTCAGTGCTTCAATGCTCAAGGACAAGTTTTAAGCTTTATCAAAATGCCATACCTAGAAAAAATCCTGGTAAATGGTGCTCTTTATTGCTACGTTACATTTCACCAATTTTCATCTTTCAATGAGTCATGGAGGCAGGAAGCTCCTAAGCATCCATATTTTACTAAAAGGGTAAAAAAACTTCTATGATTTAGAGAATACTGACACACAACTAACACTTTCAAGCTGCTTTAGAAAAAGGTCAGGCTTATATAAATAGAAAATATTCAACAGTCTACTCAATGACAAAATTTTTAGAAGTGAAGGCCACTAAAAATTGGAAAAATAGATCATTTTAATTAATGACTCAATAGTGGAAGAATGCTGCTCATACTCATCTGTGCCCCAGATGAAGTGAAGGAGATGGTTTATCTCTTGCCAAGGCAAAAGCCAGCACAAAAGGACGATCTTACAATGGAGAATTCTGGTGAATCTTCACTTATGGTACCCTGTGGGATCTGGACTAATAATAAGGAAAAGAAACATAACAGTGAGATTTTTTAAAAAAATCTCACAGAAAGACAGAAGATCAGATTTTTAAATTTTATACTGAATGGGGCTACAAGTGTGCATTTGAATGTAATCTGGTTCTAGGTTTACAAAATATACAATATCACTTTAAATTCTCTCCTACCGGAAGTGTAAGACAAGAAGAAACAAATAGAAAATCAGAATAGAATCTATGGTTCCTATAGTGCATCATTCATTATGTATCTGTCAGCTAAACTGAAAGAGCTCATGGCAAAAGTCTATATTAATGTCCTGACAGAAACTTGTTCCAACGTTGGCCTCCCACAGAGTCACAGCCTCCTTCAGGCATCCACCCGCTCCGGTGTGGGATCCTCCACGGGCTGTGAGTGGATCTCTGCTTCCCAAAGGCCTCCATGGGCTGCAGAGCCACAGCTGCCTCACCGAGGGCTGCACCACAGTTGGTAGGGGAATCTCTCATTCAGTGCCTGGGCACTTCCCCTCCTCCTCTGCCTTGGTGTCTGCAGAGATCTTGTTACATTCTCACTCCATTCTGCTGCTGCCATTCAGCAACTCTGCAGCAACTTCTTCCCTCCCTGCGTTATTCACAGAGACATTACCTTGGTCACTAATAGGCCAAGCCTGGGTAAGTGGTGGATCCACCTTAGAACTGACTGGCATTAGCCCTGTCACATACAGAAGAAGCTTCTGGCACCTCCGTGTTTAAAGAAGCCACCCCTGTAGCCCCCCGGCTACCAAAACCTGGCCCAGGCAAAACCGCTACACACCCTCAAATTTTTTTAAAATATTCTTCACTTTGGTACTGATGAGAGTTTTACAGCACTGTTCTTAAATTAGTTTTTTGTCATGAATGCCTTGATGTTTTGTACTCTGCCAATAGTAGGCCTGATGCCATATTCTGAGAGACAAAAATAGCTCCTTTGAGTTCATTTGAGTGGCTTGGTAGCTGTCTGTCAGATTGAATGGTGATAAATGAAAGAGAAATACAAGAAGACTTAGAGATTGCTGAAACCTTGTGTGCCTGTACCTTTAGAATGGAAAGTACCAGGTAGTATTATAGATGTGATTTTTTTTTTGAGGCCAAAAATTAAAGCCCTACCTTTCTAATAGCAAGGGTGAATGTCCCAACTAGCAGAAGATATGGATTTTGCATCTGCTGAAATCTTCCTTAACATTTCAGTGCCTTTCTGAAACATATTCTTTAGTCAAATACAGGTTATGAAGCTTGATACAAAAGTATATGTATTCTGTGCAATCATCTAGCAATCTCCTCTGGCCTTCCAATATTAGAAAAGCTTTAGGAAATGCACTAAAACTGGATCCATGCTCTGTTTACACTTCTATTTAAAAAAGAGTAACAAATAACATATAAATATTTTTCATGTGTGCGTCAAGTATTTTGCCATATCTGTACCTTTAGAATTAATAATTTGCACTTTTTTTTGGCTTCCATAGTCTCAAATTCTTGGGCTCTAATGAAAAAATAGTACCTGTGTTAATGCTTGTATTTTCAGGCAAATGTAAGCTCATAGAAACTAAACCCTCCTCATGATCCAGCTAAAGACTTCAGTCAAAAGCAGTTTTCCCTTTTTATATTTCTCCTGCAAATACAGAAACAGGAAAAAATTGCATTCCACACACTTAAAAAGAAATACCGTATTTTCCTTCTGTTTTTCTAAACTCATCCTTGAAAGAAATATTGTATAAGAGACTTTACAGCCTGTGTCATGGAACAACACAACTTGGCCAGCAGACTGAGTATGGAAAAGAAAAAAACCTATTTTAATGCACAGTAGGTCCCAAGAAGCAACATCAAATGTTATAATTACTTTCTTTTTAAATTACAATGGTCTAATTTTAAGAGAATTCCTCCAAAAATGTGCAAAAAAAAGGCATGTAGATTATAGTTTACAATTAGGAGAAAGAAAATGTATACTTAAAGATGTTTGGTTTATATACATGTTTATTATCTGTACCATATCAGTTGTACTTTTTCCATAACAGTGCTCTTGATAATTTACTTAAAACGGTTTTACAAGGACTGGCTGTTTGGCAGGAGTGAGGTAGCATGGATACATAAAAGGAGAATGAGTGTAATCTGTTTCTTCTAGTGAAACATATTTTTATTTTGTTGACACTTTTGTCACAATGTACAAAAATAAAGTTTCAATTTGATTTACTATTTCTAATGCTGTGTACAAAGTCCCTTAGTTTTCCAGTCTTAACTAACAGCATGGTAAATGGTGAGAGAATGGTGCAGCTACTCTTCAGCAAGCTAGATCCTGCCTCACTTATGCACAATTGCAGTTGGACTCCATGAGAGTTTCTCTAAAGCAGGCATTTGAATTCTACCCTATATCAAGAATTTGTAGATCTTTCAATGTGCTAGATGCCAAAATATAATGCCATATGACAGTTTTGCAATCTAACAAAATGAGTACTCACTATATCTTCCATTTTATTTCCACTGTAACAAACAAGCTCATGATCTTAATTTATACATTTGCCTAATGTTATTACTTGCATTAGTTGCTTGCATGCAGTACTTATTTTATTTCTAAATTACTGCTTTATTTCCTATTTTCTAACTTTAACAGAGCATACCAGTCTGGCAAATGACTGCTAATAATATTCAGTTCATCACTCTTTTGTAGGAAAGCGCTTTTGCTTATCTGCAGCCTTGTTAAGCCTTTGTACCCAACAACTGCCTCATCTGCCTGAAAACATAGGAAGCTGGAACTAATATCAAGATATATTTGGCAAGGAAAGCCAAACACTCTAAGCATTAGTTTTAAGACACACCTATTAAGGCTATTACCATTTCAGTCCCAACCAAATAATTTCATTATTTCTACCTTTGCAGGACTTTAGTGGGCTGGTAAAGTTTACAATCAACTGAGTATTTTAAAAAATGCAGGATCCTGACCATTTCATATAGATAAGAAAAAATATTATTCTTTCTATAGTGATAAAATTTTAGTCTAGAGTTTTTGGCCAAAACTTCTGTGGTCCAAGGTATGTGTGTGTCTACCTCTGGTTGTTGTTCCCCATGCAGTATAGTCTTATTTAGGTGATTTTGAACAAATGTGGTTTGCAAAGTCTGTTGGGAATTTTCAGGATGAAAAGCACTTTATGAATGTAAAATATTATATTATTACAGCTGCCTCCAAGAGAGAAGTTGTGTTTAGCAGAACATTTGGAAAGAAAATTTACAGAAACTTACTAGAAGCTTAATTTTGTTTCCAAACCACAGTCACTAGAGATTCAAACTATTTATCATGAATTGTACCTGCCAAATTTTGACGAGATGAAATTTCCCCCTCCCCATTTAAATGAGGAGGATTGACCACAGTCATACTGCAGACTTTAAAGTAACCTGCGTTATTAGGTTTTCTCCACATTCCAACCCATCTGCCTTAGGGTATTAAATCCTACTTTCATCTCTGTGAGGTTCAGTATTTTCAAATCCAAGCCATAAGGCCATGTCTAGACTACAAACTGAAAAGTGAGTTTGACTGAACGCATGTGCACGTTAAGCCGCATATGCCACAAATTTTCCACCTATACTTTTGTGTACATAGCCCACTCACAACTTGGTTTTAAATAATCTACACTGTTATAAAGAAAAACCTCCTCCCGGTACTAGCTGATGAGCCGTGACTATGATTGATTTTGCCTTGGTGCAGGCCAGGAAGACGGCCTGAACAAAAGCTTGGCCCACACAAAACCACTGAATATAATCAGTGTTTCTGAGTATGGCGAGAGTTTTCCCACCTCCTGGCACTCTGCATAAAATAACATCTTGGTATTAGTTTAAGGGTTTGTGGTGTGAATTTTGGGAGAATTAGGTCTTGAGAATTTTCTGAGATCCACACATGCTTGACAGTATTGGATGCAAATCCTAGACGTAAAAAACATTGTAATGGCCCCAAAATCACAAGATTAGATTAATTAAAGTATACCACCAACTTTTAGTGCTGGAGCCCAAACTAGTTAGAGTTCAGGATACAGCCTGAGCTTTCACCATGTGAAGATTACATACACCACAAAGCTGAAGGCTAGATTTGGAGACCAAACTCAGTGTTCCTGCTCAGTGTTATGCTGAAGGTAATAAGGCAAACAATCAGTGACTTCAATCCTCTGCAACATCCCTAGCCAAAAAAAGACTGTAAAAAACAAGAGTAATCCTGAAGTATGATCACATTAATCAGCCTCTGTATTCCTGGGACAGAAGAATAATCCTTCCTTTAATCTTTGTGTGGGATAATTAAGATATTTGGAAGTTCTTTCACGTACTGTAGTTTCAGAAAGCAGTGTTTAGTCTTATGTGGTGATGTGATATTAAGTCACTGCTACATTACCTATTGTATCAAAATAAACAGATACTGATAAAGAGGACTTGAATAGGAATGGAGGACTCCCAAGCCTCCCTTTCAAGGACAATCCCAAATTTCTTATAGTGGCATTACTACATGTGGCATGAGGTTGAAATTGGAGCCTCAGTGATGAATGCCCATAGGAAGCAATGCATATAGGAGGGGAAGAGGCTTCTAGAGAATGATATATTCACTAATGATCTGTAAGCAGAATAAACTGACAGGAAAAATGAGAAAAAGTCCTCCATCAGATCTTTTTACTGAGAGCTTGGGAAGGAATGCCAGCACATCATAAGCACAAGAGTGCTGACATTATTAGTAAACACTGGGGAAAAAAAGTAAACTATTTTTAACAAGCTGGATAAATAAAATATTTTATATCCATGCTATTAGTAAATGAGTTCCTTTTAACATGGAAATATGAGTCTAATAATGCTAAATAAATAAAAACTAAGCAAATGATCATATTGGTTGCTGCATTTAGACAGAGTTCCTATCGACCTTTTAGATCTAACTGGTGAAACACCATTTTCCTGTGTTGGTGGTGACATTCCGTTGCTTTATTGACATTTTACACCATGGGATCGCCTATGCCACCTACTGGACAAATGTTTTAAATTATTTTAATCTGCGTGCTGTGAACACACATTATTAGAACATGCCAGAGTCTTGGTGATTATTTTACTGCATGGAGGCTCAAAACCCAATTCTCTTTAAGACAATTGAAGGATTTCTATTTTAATTTTCTATTGAAGGATTTTTCTAATTTTTTTCTATTTTCTATTGACTTCAACAAGGTTTGAATTGGACCCTTGAAGAAACTTAATGCTGCAGAAAAAGCATACGTAGTTCTTCCTTCTGACAATTTATAAAACAAACTCTCTCTTACACAGATTTTTCTTGAACGTGTTTTCCAGACTGTAAAATAAAATTAAGCATTTCATGGCCATATATACCTTTGTCCTTAGTAACTATATCTATTCATTTTTGTTTATACTTGACCAAATGAATGGACACAAAATAACTGCTTTCCTCACTTCACTGAAGAAAAGATAAAGTCATGAAAGCCTTCTTTTAGTAAACTACTTCCAGTAGTTCAGTTTTAATGCTTTCATTGGATCTTAGGATGATACTGAGTGTTGACAAGAATTATGGATTGGATTGCCCCAAACAAAATATTTTATTCTGACTTAGTGGTTTTTCCTGGGGGGCTACAGGGGTGGCTTCTTTAAACACAGAGCTGCCAGCAGCTCCCCTGTAGCTGATAGGGCTAATGCCAGTCAATTCTAAGATGGACCCACAGCTGACCAAGGCCTGGCCAATCAGTAATGGAGGTAATGCCTCTGTGAATAATGTATTTGAGAAGGGGAGAAAGTAGCTGCACAGTTGCTAAATGGCAGCAGTAGCAGAAGGGAGAGAGAATGTGAAAACTACATCTCTGCAGACACCAAAGTCGGTGGAGGAGGAAGGGGAGGAGGTGCTCAGGCACTGGAAGTGAGATTCCTCTGTGAATTATGGTGCAGCCCATGGTGAGGCAGGATGTCACCTTGCAGCCCATGAAGGTCCACAGTGTAGCAGAGATCCACTCGCAGCCCATGGAGGACCTCACACCAGAGCAGGCAGATGCCTGAGGGAGCCTGTGACCCCGTGGAAAGCCTGTGCTGGAGCAAATTCCAGGCAGGACCAGGCTTGCTGTCAGGACTTGTGATCCTGTGGGGGACCCACGCTGGAGGAGCCTCTTGCTGGAGGACTCTTCTCCCCATGGATGACCCATGTTGGGGCAGTGTATGAAGAGCTGCACTGCATGGGAAGGACCATGCTGGATCAGTTTGTGAATAACTGTAGCCTGTGGGAAGACCTCATGCTGGAAAAGTTTATGTAGGACTCTCCCTTGGGAGGGACTCCACACTGTAGCAGTGGAAAGAGTGAGAAGACCTCTTCCTGAGAAGAAGCAGCAGCAAAAACCATTTGTAATGAACTGACCCTAAGTCCCATTCCTTGTGGCCCTGCGCTGCTGGGGGAATGGAGGTAGAGACCCGGGAAGAAGGAGGGGTGGAGGGAAGCATTTTAAGATTCTGTTTTTATTTCTCATTTTCCCTGCTCTGTTTTGTTAAGAAATAAAACTATTTCTCCCCAAGTTCAGTCTGTTTTGCCCATGATGCTAATTACTGAGTAATCTCCCTGCCCTTATCTACACTCACAAACCTCTTGTATTTTTCTCTCTCTCCTGTCCCGTTTAGGAAGGGGAGTGCTAGAACAACTTGGTGGGCACATGGCACCCAGCCAGGGCTAAACCACTACAGTAGGATGTCCTTTTTTTAATGTTCTCTGTGTTACTTTTTTAGAAGGAGCATAAAATATCTATTCTATGCACGACTTATAACATGTTACATATGTAAGTGTACATATGTAGTTGCAATTCAAATAAGAAGCAGCTGTAAAACTGGATATAGGATACAGTGGGCACAACCTAAAAGTTCATGTAGGCATTTGAGATATAACACCAATTCATGACATTCTCTACAACAACAAAATATGCTGTAACTTCTCATACATATGGAAATGGAAATAATTTTTAACTAATTTGCCTTTAGATAAATTATTTAAAGGAAAAACTACACATATGATTTGGTTCTTTACTATTGTAAGGTGCTCTACAGCAATAAGTATTTTCATCTGTCATAGAAACTACTAAAATTCTTTTCCACTCACTTTTGACATAAACAGGAGTGACATGCATTGCCACCTACTAGTTAACAGAATTTTCTGAGAATTTGTCCCAGAATTGGCTAGTGGACCAGCCTGATCTTTTTGCTATTGTGCAAGTATGCAGCCTCAATAAGTATCTCAAATGCTTTTCCTCTCTTGAAACTTCAACTATGGAAAAAAAAATCCCTAGAAAGATACCCTCTCAACACTCTCTCTGTTCATTACTAAAAGGTGCTTCCTGCACAGAGTTTGCAATGGAAAAATAAAAGGAGAGAGTCAGCAGGGAACACTAATTCCACTCATATACACAAGAGGTGGACTGAATTGAGCATCTGTAATGGAAAACTCTAGAAACTTTTGCAAGAAGCTGGAAGGCAAGATTTCACGATGCTACTTTCCCAAAAGGCAGCAAAGGCAGCAAGTAAAGAGAAAAACAAAAAATATGCAAAACATCATCTCTTACTAGCTGTTAATACAAAGGTGGCTTGCTACATCTACCCTTAAAAAGGAAACATGCATCTGCTGGACTTACGGGAGGACACTCTCATTACCATGAGGGAAGAATCATGACAGGGATTTTCACCTGCAGGGTTTTCCATTTACAGCAAAAACTCTTACTTTGTTCTAATCAGGCAGGCATGAATGTGTGAGATGACAGCTACATTTCAGATGAAAACTACCAGAGGGGAGGGCACAATTTTCTGGTTTTCGTCAGAGTGAAAATTTATTGGAAATATTCTTCCTGGAAAGCAAATTCAGATGTTGACAGTTATGAAAGCTTTATTTGTATAATATTTCCATGTTAGGCTACATTTTAGAAAAGCAACCCTGTGAAAAGCTTTGAAGAATTGTAGAAAGGCCAAGTGAACAAACAGAATGTTCTGACATTTCCTGTTTTGAATACTGTTCACATGTCTTCTAAACCAGTTTGTAATTCCAAATAGACTCGAGGCTGAAGTCCCAAAACAATTGTCTCTCACAACCACCATGTTTTGCATTGAAGAAAGAATGTCTTCATTGCAGACAATAATAATAATAATGAGGTTTTAAATATGAGGTAACATACGTTCATTATGGAGCCTGTCAGTTTCTGGCCACTGGTATCAGGTGAAATAGTGACAAGATCTTCTGTTACAGTCAGTTATGAACAGTATATGTAAATTCTGGAGAAACAGTCATTTTAAAATTCATAATTGCTGATTATCACTGCTGACAGCAGCCTCATTGTTAACTTGTTTTGTAACTATATTACTTTAACTACATTTTAATTCTAAATACTAATCTATTGTGATCATATACATACACAGAGCATTAGCTGAAGCCTGAAATCCCACTGCGCTTCAGGCTAAAAGATAGTTTTCCTTAAAACTGTGGTCAAGTGAATACAGCTAATATGTATTTATTACCATAAAGGTATACTGAGAGACTTCTAAGCTTAGATAAGGTAGATAGATAGTCCTTTAAAACCTAATGTCACGATTACCCTACTGCTGTTGAACTGCCATTATTAAAAGGCAAGATTAATCATAAAAAAAGGTCAAAATATTAACATGTGGTTAGAGTTTCTTTTTTTCTCTGAAATTTGTTCTGTAAGGAGTCTCAGAATGTGTGGATATTTTTCTAACTTGGATTGAAGAAAAAGTTTTGAAATCTTAACATCTACTGCTGCAAAGAATTTCCATGCTTCCCTGAAGTAATCACATAATGGCAGAGCTTGAAAAGGACCTCCAGAGATCATCTAGTCTAACCTTCTGCTAAAGCAGGTTCATCTAGATCAGGTCACACAGGAACGTGTCCAGGCGGGTTTGGAAACCTCCAGAGGAGACTCCACATGCAATCTGGGCAGCCTGTGCCAGGGCTTTCTCACCCCCACAGCAAAGACATTTCTCCTCGTGTTCAAGTGTAACTTAATATGTTCCAGCTTGTGCTCATTACCCCTAGTCCTGTCTACAGGTGCTACAGAAAAAAGACTCACCCCATCCTCACAACATCCACTCTTTAGGTATTTACAAGTGTTGACAACATTCCCCTTCAGTCTTCTCCAGGCTAAACAGCTCCAGGTCACCCAGCCTTTCCTCATAAGAGAGATGCTCTAGTCCCTTAATCATCTTTGTAGCCCTGTTTTGATATTAAATTTTACATACAACTTTGAGAATGGGTGGAATTTCCACCTCTCAACTTTATGGCAATAGCATTTTTCACACTCTTAGACAAACTGGGTGTGCATATGTTTCTATATATTTTTATTTGTAAGTTTCTGTATATTTTTAAGCATAAGTCAACAAACAGCAACAACAAAATGTTCTCACTGTAAAAATGCCTAAGGAACTGTTAAGCACTTAGCCATTTTGGAAACTTCACCCTTGCATTTTGCCACTTTACTTGTAGTAAATTTACTGTACTTTACTTGTATGCTATACTGTAGGCATAGTAAGTTTTACTAAGCTTTAGTTTAGTAAAATTGTAATTTTATTGTTTTAAAAGAGATCCTAGAACATTCCAGTGAGATATTCAATTGTCTTTCTGTAACATTTTCTTTTAACTGTGAATTACAGATAGTTGAAACTGCTAGAAGTCTGGAATGGGCTCTAGTGGCTGCATAGGCAGGTGGTACTTGGTTGTGTGTCTTAATTTCATTCAGCTCGACTCATTCATTTATTGCATGGAACAGTTTGAGACTTATAGAACTAAGTGACTGAAACTAACTTCAACTAGGAAGAAAAGTAGCTGAGAATGAAAGCTACTGCATCACGACATTCTTACAGATCCTTTAAGAGAGAGACAGATCTCAATTTTAATTACAGTTCCCAGTGTTTATAACTGTGTTTAGGGTGATATTGTGGAAACATCTGGTGGATTACAGTGGATCCTATATGTGCAAATAAGAGAATTTTGGCACCGTACAAATGTACTATAATAAAGGATGGATTAATATTAATAAAATAAGCTGTACACACTTTGTTCAATTATATTCTGCTTCATGGGTTATAAGTGAAACCTTGATATCAAGTGTGTGATAAGTCTGAATTTGTTGTGTGGGATGGGCCATTTCTTTCTCTTGGCAGGGAAAGGAAACACGGTATTACAATTATTAAAATTCTAATCTGGGGCCAGGTTCTGCCCTCAGGTACTTCCTTAATTTCAGTAGGGAGTTGCGCATGTTTATCCGACTGAAGAATTTAGACACTGACATTCTTAGCGAAGGTAACTTTTTTATTTAACAAGAACATGTACTAGCCAAATCTAAAATCTGAATGTAGCAGGGATAGGTTTCTTACTAGAAGACAAATGTCAGTAACTGTTCTATTTTGATAATGTAAAGCAATTTCCTTGTATGAGAGTGGGAGATGGAGCAGAAGGAAGGAAAGAGATCTTCCAGATACCTTCTAGGCTTATTTTTAAATTATGACTTTGGATCTAACAACAGGTTTGGCAAGTGTTCGCCTAGGAAATCCTGACACTGTGCCAGATTTTCTTAACTGGTTTGTTGTAGAGTATGCATTTTTTAAATAAGCTGTAATCATTTCAGACCACGCAATTAGAAACACAAAGCAGTTTACTGAAACATGGTGATATATTAAGAGTTCAGTTAATTACACAGAAAGAAACAAGTCAGATGTTAAAATCTTTACTCAGTTTCTCTTTTATTTGCAACTGGAGCATGTTGATAGGACTTCACCTGCTTAACATTGAGTAGGAGTTCCAGAATTTTAACCTCAGGGTAAAATTTTCAAAAGCATTTAAGTGACTGTCTCACTGAAAATCAACAGAACTTTCACTCCTAAGGGCAACATTTTAGAAAGTATGTAGATATTGAAGTCCGGTTGACTTCAGTGTTTATATATATTAAAAAAACCTGGTTTACTGCCCTAAGTCTCTTTAAAACACAAGTGTTACATTTCAGTGTCACCTAAGAGTTTCCAAAAATGTCACCCCAAAGAAACAAGGTGTTATTCTCAATTGGTTTTTTTTTTTTTTTCATTTGTAAAACCCAGGTTTGTTTCCCTTTCTTCTTCAACATATGCAGAAACCATAAAACATATTTTGGATGATAATGAGCCACATCATCTTTATTGTGGTCTTAAAAGTTTACTGCAAAATACTCAAGAAGAGGTGGCCATTATATTTAGTGCAGACAGTTCCTCACTTGACTAGAAATTTTCCTGGAATTTCAAAATAAACTTAAATGTTTTCCCCTCTTCAGTCTATTTATTATTTGTCCAATAAAAGTGATAAATTGCCTCCTTTGAAGCCACTGTTTGACCTAAATTAGTCAGTCTACATTACGTATAAGAGCAAGTAGAAAAAAAAAATCATACAAAATCTTAGGGAGATTAAAACACAAATCAGAACTAAGTACTCATTCTTATGAATAAGACTGTATGTTATGTTTTCTTTGAATCTCTCAAATGTAATTTACTGAAAAAAAAAGTTTCACTTAATATAGAAACACCTAAGCACTAAAAAAATCTTTGGTTTGAGAATTTGCAGCAGGAGTATCTTGGTTCTCTAACATGTCTTCTGTATTAGCTTTAAAACTATGCTAAATTGTTGCACAACAGCTTACAAGTTCTCAACAGTTGCATTTATTACAATTTTACCTCACTTTCAGACATGTTCTCTTATCATGCTCCAAATCACATTTTACACTGCTTTGAAGTACATTACTAATATGCTTATTGCTTAACAGAAAATAGCCTGACAGTAATTTGTGTTCTAAGGTGCAAAGTAATAAATGTCAGTTTCTTTTTTTCAGTCATTTATCTGGGCCTATACTTATTCTCAAAGTATCTGCCTTTGGAAACAAGTCAGAAGTACAGTACTTTAATAGCCTTCTCTTTAGGACTAACCATAAAAATATAAAAACAAATGTTGAACCTTTCCATACAACCTTCATTCTCATTCAGGCCTTTTCCTGTCATTACTAAAACTGTGCAGGGCCAAGTTTTATGAAAAATTGGAATTCTTTTTTATTTTGTGCATGTTCAGTGATCACATGGTTTACAAAGACAAAGCTCTCTGGCAGTCATTTGTACTTGTCAGTGCATACCCTTCTATTCCCTATGGCTGTTTTGTGCTGCTAGACAGGTGTGTGCACTCCACACAAAACTTTGCCCTTTGGACATCATTATAGTGTCTAAGAAACATGGAGGATGGGATCCTGACAGACTTATAAATGACCACAAATAATTCTCTTTGGGCATCTTTGCAGAACATATACCTTGCATTATTACATATCCATTGAGAGAATGGTTTTTTTCACCACAGAAAATGGAGAGAGCACGATTTAAGGCGTGGATACCATTTTCTCTGAAGAGTGATGGATGGCTTCACCGCTATGTTTAGGTTCATTCAGAAGAAAAGCTGTTAAGATACAAGAAGCAGTTAAGTTGAAAAAAGTGTGTAGTTAAATGTATCAATCCCTGGATACATGTACAAACATTTAAATTAACCTAGGTAACAGGTTTCTTCCCTGCACCTTCCCCATGGTCACCTTTCAAGGATCTGACTAAGCAATGGCTTTTGCACTGTTCCAAGCAGCAGAATGGGCCTCTTGTGGATCTTTAGGAGCAGTGAAGTCGAGTCTCCTGGGCCTTTCACACTGAGCATTCAACCTCTCCTGACAATGAGGTATCATCAGTATGCCCTGGCTGATCTTAAGCATCATAATGGAAGATAAAGAAAGGAGAATTTATTGCCTAGCACTCAAAGCATATAGGGTTTTATAGATCAATAAGCACATCCTGAGTTATGCCCAGAGGCAGAAAGGAAGCCAGTATAGACTTCAAAGGCCTGTGTAATATATTCCTTATGGCAAATATTACAGATTAAGCACAGAGCAATGTTCTACATAAGCCATTGAATCTGACTAGAGTAAGGCCAGGCTATACATTGTGCCTCCTGTACCTTGGAGGCTACAAAGTTAATTTACAGACTTTACATTTGAGAATTTATCACAATCATCTAACTAATAACAACAAAAATATTTTGTCTAGGAACCCATTCTGAACTCAGCATCAAGAAACACCTTTCAATTGTGAAGCTTGTTCAAGAATAAGCAAATCAGACTGACCAGCATCCCCTCCCTTCATATGACTTCTAATCTCTTCCAGGAGGACTTAGAAAAAGTGAAAGACTGCAAGCTCCAAGTATAAATCAAATCAACTGAAAAGATCCACAGAAAGCTGTTTACCTTTCAAAGCAGGGAGGCTGACACTACTGACCAAACTGAAATCATAACATGTTCATAAAATATTTGTAACAAGTGGAAAATACCAGGTTATGTTTAAAATAATGTTTACTCTGTGTCTAGTGCACACACAAAAAAATGAGGTAATCTGTATTATCTTTCCTATGGCAAATCCAAGGCCAAACTTTGCATTCACACAAGCTGTAAGAGGCTTGTCTTTAGGTCTTCCTTCTCTAAGTGACACGAGCAAGAGACAAACTTAATGGTTACATTTAACCCAAATTTAAAAGGATGATTTTTAGCTTTCATCGAAAGCTCAAAATGTTGAGGTTTAGCAAGCTCCTTGCAGACCCAATCCTGTAGCCACTCCAAGGTCCCATCCATTTTTCCTGTGAGAAGAATGTACACCTTTTTTCAAAGGAAACTTCTGACTTTCCCGAATCACACCTAATGTGAGTAAATCTTTCTACTAGGAAGACCTGACCTGACTGATATACACATGTACTGTGGATAACTGAAAAATGAGTTCCATGTTTTAAGTTATATTGGCTCAGTTCGGCACAGAGACTATCCTGCAGGGAAGGAGAGATGTTGTGAAAGTCTGTATGATCTGTGAATATGAGAAAAAATGAAGAAGGAAGTCAATGTTGACAAAGTGGACTTTTTGTTAGCTGCTGCTGAAGAAAAAGGATGTCCAAATATTAATGGTCGGTAATGTACATATCTTCTTTCATCATTTGCTTAAGGAATCTTTCTACTTTTTTTAAAAGGGAAGGTAAAATACACATATTTCCTTTTGTGGTTAAATAAGATGTTCCAGGAGAGTGGAACTTGGAGCTTTGTCAGGGGTTAAGAGTGATCCCACTCCTCCATACATCCTCTGCTGAAAGATCTCACTCTGCCTTGCAACATTCTTGTTATTCCAGAACAGGGTTGGGCTAGTCATAATAGATGCAGGCAAGCAACTCGACTTCCTCACATACAGCTCTGCCAGTTCACCTTGCAACACTCCTGTTTTTCCTGTGTCTTTTAAGATAAGGCTATCAATTTGACACTTACTGTGGATCTGCCCTTAACTGCTGCTGAAATTTGGGGTAATTTTCTTAGTGACACAAGCATTGCCAATACAGACAAATGTCTGCTTGTGACTAGGATGAAACAAAGCTGTCTTCTCTGAATGACTGAGATTTTGACCCTGAAAGTAGAGGCTACTGACCCATGTTCCACTTGTGCTTTCATTACAGCAAATAAAATCCAGGATGACTAGAGATAGCAATTCAGTTAAAAAGAGTTTAAGTGAGGTTAGAGTCTAACCTTTACATAATGTGGCCTCCTGCATGGTTGTGGTTTTTCCCAAGAAAAATATTTCCTTTTAATTAGAGTACTATAGCTTTTGGTGCTGGTTACTGTTGTTTTATTTATAATTAAAATCTACAGAGCATTCACCAAGGTGCAGACAAGCATTGCCTGCTGACAACATCTAAATTTACCCTAGTGTTTGCATTTGGGCCATGAAATTTTATGTGAAACCGAGTAAGTGTGTGATGCAGTAAAACAGCATTCCAAAATAAGGATTATTTTTTCCTCCTTGTTTTCATTATCACATGAAATAGTTCATAAAAAATATAAGAATGCTCTATGCAATGTACAAAACTAAAAAAGACTAGTTTGGTGAATGAGCACAGTAGAGACTATGAATATGGATATGTTTGTACTAAGGAGCCTAGAGGAGATAGTTTTTATGCATGGTGATACAGAATACATAGTTATAAAACTGCGCACCAGGGAGAGAATATTCCCATAAAACAAGTAGTTTCTCTAGAAGCGATCCTTGTTGATCAAAGCTGCATAATTTAAAGCATATAGAGGCAGCTTTAAAATATTCACTTTTTGGGTTTTTTTTAAGTGATCCTGGTCTATTGCAAACAGTATTTGTGTAAACAGCAGTCTTCTGCGTCCTTACAGAGCTGGCAAGTTTTCTGAAAGTCACATTTGAGAAGAGGGGACATAACTATGTATATTAGGAGCAAGAGAGACTCATTCTGACACCGAGTTAGTCACATATCCAAAAATGCTAGGCACGCAGGGCCATATGGAGTAGCAAGGCAGAGCCGGCAGCCTTTGGGTCTCAGCCTGAATTCTGCTCTGTGGTTCCTGAGAGTTTTCTGATATCCACAAAAGCCCCAAATAGGAATCCTGCAATTAGTGCATCTAACTCCTCCTTTACTGCAGTCTTCTCTCCTATTGGTAAAAGGTCCTCACAAGCTCATGTAGGGATCCCACCCCTTTTGAGGGTTTTCATTCTGAAGCTATCCACAGTTTTACACCTGAATGAATGCCAAGCCTCTCTGAATATATAAAGGAAACCTTCAAGAACAATTTCAGAGTTCCTCAGAAGAAGCAGAAGAAAAAGATTTCATCCAGATCTGTCAGACAGAGACCGAACCAACCATGTTTCTCCCTGCCATTCACTTCTATGGCCTTCTCCTAGCTTGCATCTTCACGAAAAGCTACTTGGCTTTCAAGAACGATGCCACAGAGATACTTTATTCACATGTTGTTAAACCCGCTGCAGCGAGCCCAAGCAGCAATAGCACCTTGAACCAAGCCAGGAACGGCGGCAGGCACTACACCAGCACTGGATCCGACCGTAACAGTGAGTATCCCGCCGGCGTCGCTTCCACCGCTTCCCGCAGCCTTCGGCTCTCCGGCGCGGGGCATCGCGGCGGCGGGCGCGGAGCCACGGCCGCAGCGCGCCCTTCCCCGCTCGGGGAGCTCGCGCCTCGGCGACGTCGGGGCGAGGGCAGAGCCAGCTGCCTTCCCCGTGCCCGACCCGCAGGACAGGCTCTCTCAGGCAGGTTACTTCCCGAGGGAGGTTTCCCCAGGAACGCCGGGATTTGTGGGTTATCCGGTGGGGAGGCAAGATAAAGGAAAAGGAGCGAGAGGCATTTCCAATGCGCTCGCTGTCTTAACTCGCCCTCCCGCTGCCGACAAGGGAGGTGTCTGGGCTACTTTTCAAATGCAATAAAAAACACTGAATTTTGTTCCCGCTGTTTAGTTTTACTTCCTGCTGTAGCGTTTATCTGCTTAACACCTCCAGCAAAAGTAAACAAATCAGCTTATAATTTACCTATGATCGCTGCTCCAACTTGCCTTTTTACATCTGTTCTTTTCCTGATGAGTTTTATGTGCGTGTATGTCAGATACATAGGGATCTGTGAACCTTCTGCTGACTATCTGCTCCCTCCCCTTTTCGCCTCCATAAAAATCAAAGAAATCTAAATAGAGAAATACGCACACCCAAACCCACCCACGACAATTCGATTAAAAATAGCGTCATCCCTGGAAAGTGAAGGCAAAAAGTGACACTCATACCTTGCAGCTAAGCCAGGTGTGTCAGCTTCCATGAATGCAAAGAGTTTAAGTGCACAGGAAACATCTCATCATCATGAGATTACTGGGGCAGCCGAGTAGGTATTCATTGTCAATGAGCTGTCACTGGGGAAAAGCTGAGGCAGCAAAGACATTAAAACAGTAGGAGAGACAAATCTGTGACCAGCTGCTTCCAGGTACATTCCTGAGCACAGCTGCCGGAAGGCAAGCTCGAATCTCTTTTGCCAGGCAGGCAGGAGAACAGTCCCTCTGATCAGCCTGTTAGATTTACAGTCCCTCTGACTGCTCATCCTGGGGGACAGGGTGAAGTAATCTTGACTCAGTGTCTGTTCAGAACTTGCTTCCAAAAATCCAAGTAGAAACAGAAGCAGCCTGTAGCTGTGATATGTAGATGTACCTTCAAAGCCTTCTATGATTCATTCTAAAATGTTTCTAGTAATTACTTCTATTTTAAAGATGTTCATTAATTGCATTGTGTGTAGAATCTGAGCCGTAATTGTCTATCAGAAAGAGGGAGAGTACAGCCAGTAAAGACTGCTTATTAAAATTAAGCACACTGTGGGCGTTTATTTCAAAGTGTAATTACTGAAATAAACAGTTGTGTTTATTGCAAAGTGCAGAGCTGCACATACAGACGGGTACAAACATGCCTTTATGAGAAGCTCTGCGTGTTGACTCTATGTCAGTTGCCTGAGAGAATTTGCAGGATCCTCTACCTTACACACAATATAAAGGCTACAACAGGTACAAAGGTGGTGTTATCCTGAGGGCAAAATGACCACTCTGAAATCACTGCTGCCAATCATTCAAACTCTACATGCAGGACCGCATTCCCTGGTAACTTCAGCCCTTGTCAGTTCTCCAATATCTGTATACAGGGCAGGAGCCTTCATGAGAGAGTCAGTCCACTGTAACTGTGGAACGAGAAGAAACGCACTATTTGAAATTAATTTAAAAGTATATAAACAGTTTCCAAAGCATTGTTTCCCCCCTTGCTAATGATCCAACATAATTGTTGTTAACATCTCAGAGCAGATTCCCTCGGCTGAGAGCAAGCAGGAAACATTTCTTCCCTTGGGGCATTTTTTCTCTTCTAAAAGGTATGTCCCTGAGAAGGACAGAGAACTAAATTGCCTCTTCTACCACAACTGCTGAAGTGCATATCGTTACGATTTCTTTATGCTGTGGTAATACCCAGAGATACCATCAGTGCTTGAGGCCCTTGTGTTGAGGGACACAGCAGTAAAGAGATGCCCTGTAAAGATTACAGTCTACTTCAACTTCTGCAAAATATAGCTTGTTAATGTGAAAATGACTGATTAACGAAACCTCTCCATTCTGAAACTCAGTGTTTCTTGTTCTGTGTATTCTGCAGATCGTGTTCAAGTTGGCTGTCGGGAACTGAGATCCACCAAGTACATTTCAGATGGTCAGTGCACCAGCATCAATCCACTGAAGGAGCTGGTGTGTGCTGGTGAATGCCTCCCTTTGCCACTGCTTCCCAACTGGATTGGGGGAGGTTATGGAACCAAGTACTGGAGCAGGCGGAGCTCACAGGAGTGGAGATGTGTCAATGACAAAACTCGCACTCAGAGGATCCAGCTTCAGTGCCAGGATGGAAGTATAAGAACCTACAAAATAACTGTGGTCACAGCCTGCAAGTGCAAGCGATACACCAGGCAGCACAATGAGTCCAGCCACAACTTTGAGGGAACCTCTCAAACAAAACCTATCCAGCATCACAAAGAGAGGAAAAGAGCAAGTAAATCCAGCAAACATAGTACAAGTTAGAAGTCAGACACTCTCTTCTCTCTCATCTCCCTCTCTTCGTGCCAAAATTGAACTCACCTGTAACCATTTCCTTTACTATTCTGACTGCTTAAAGACTAGTCTGCCATTGCTGTGTTCTCAGTTGACACTACATGCTTATGGCTTTGGCCAAAATCAACAGGGGCATTCTCACTCAGCATATGGACCCTTTGGGTGATTTTCCAGATGCTCAAGATGAGGAATAACACCAGCCTTTCAAACTCCCACTATAAACTTTTACACTTTCTTCAGTCATGGAGGCAAAAAAAAATTGCCATCAGTATTCACTGAAATCTGTTTTGTAAAAAGATGCTTTATTGTGTGTTTTCATGAGAAGTTATCAGGTCTATTGCCTTCTATATCATGCTTTATGAACTTCTGACAACAGCATAAAAATACAGCAGCTAGTATCTGCTTTCAGAATAATTTTAAACAAAACACCCTGCATGCTGATCTTTCTCTTATCTCAGTATACCAAAAATTAAAATATGCATGGCAGCAATCAAAAAGTAAAGCTGAAAAAACTATTTATTTGTTGTTGTAATTATTTAATGAGCTTTTATGTGTGTTATCTCCCTCCAAAATGTTCTTCTGTTTATAGCTTCTCATGCATTGAAGTATTTTCCTATGATTTGTGACTGGATTAGAACATACACTTTGTAGATAATGTAAAATAGATATTTTAGTTTTCCTGGTATATATATTTTCATTTTGAGCATTTGTAGACTTAGGTGTTATTTTGAGGTAGCAACATAAAAAGCATTTTTTTTTCGTTCTCCCCTGTAATATTTTTGTTTAAAAGTGTGCAATCAAAGGATAGATATGATGACTTCCTTTTAAATTCATTGGTTTCCTTTTTTTTTTTTTAAAGCAAAAATAAACACTGCTAAAAAACTGTATTGTCTGTCTCTATGTATGAAAACGCAAACATTGACATCAGTAACACCATTTAATCTTAAAAAGTGGGAGAACATTAATTTGTTTAAAAGATCTGCCCATGATATTTACATTAAAGCATTTTTTCTGTGGAGTCTTTTTGGGTGTAAAAATCTTCATAGCTGTTGAGCAGATGGTGCTTATGAACGGTCCAAGCTGGGTTCTTACTTAACAATTCTTGAGTTGTTCGTTGCAGAACAACTGGAAGTTTTACAAGCTAGTAAGACACCATCATTTTTCTTTAGTGATGATCAAGTCAAAGACTTGTGGCATAGAGACAAGTCCTGCAAAATACCCACAGATTCTTATAGAATTCATCAGGAAATATATGGTAAGCAATCTACTTTTCAAAACATATTCCATGAATTACCTGTTGTTGATCTTTCAAACTATACTGAAATACTATGGGCAAGATTTCATCGTGGGATTCTGCCGTTCTCAAATCATTAACTTTTACAACTCACTTGCACCCAAAGAAGAGATTACACAAGAAGAGAGTAATGAGAAATTTTGCCTGATAAGGTCTCACACAAGCTCTTTTTGACCTTCTCTTTATCCCATTCAATTTTTCATTTTAATTACAGAAGATTAATCATGAAGTTTATGGTAGAGATCTTCATTGGTCATTAATGTAGAGTTGTTTGAAAATCACTGCTACTCCTTGACTTATTGAATCCTAAATTTTATTGGTGACATTTAATGATTTTTCTTCAAAGTTACTTTCCAGAATTATCTTCAAAATCTGTTATATGCAAGAAAGAGAGATACTTTTTTTGTTCCCAATCTTCAGTGATCTATATAGTGAAACAATTGCATTAATGACCTTGTTGCTTCTTTTTAAGCCTAAGAGGACAGAAGATGAGGAAAGGAATTAGCAGGGAGAGAGGTGACATGATGTTGCTCCTAGGCATATCAGTCCAGAGGACCTACAGATACCCCATGTTTGTTTTGTTTGTTTTTTTCTTTTTAAACAGACATTATAGTGTAATTCAATTCCTTTTATGAGGGAAAAATTATTCTTAAATGACAAACATCTATTCATTTAAAAATTGCTCTTCAGCTACTTCTTCAAGATGATAAAGCACAAAAGATTGAGATAATGGACTAAAATTTAATCAAAATTATCTTAAAAACTAATAGTCACTACACATTAGCAAAGTTGCCCTGTATGTTCTGTTTGACTCCCAGAAATAAAAACGGTGAAAAACCCCACACTTGTCGCTCATGATTCTTCTATAGTCAGTGAAGTTTGACTCTTAGCAACAATATGCACATTTAAGAAGAGATTGCATTTAGCAATAGAGACAGTAACTCCTAGTTTGTCTTTTAATGCAGAATTACCTGAAGGAGAATGATTTGACACACTTTCATTAAATTGACTTCATGAAATTTTGGTGGCCACACTATAGAAAGACAATGGAGTCCATCTCTAAGTCTGGCATATTTACGAGGTAAGCCAGTAAGAGCTTTCTCCGTCAGCAGAGTTAATTTTTTCTTAAGGAGTAATGTTACTCTTTGTGACTCATCTTCTAGCTCTGAATGCTTCAATCTAGCCCATACAATCTGTCTTCTGTTGCATCTTGTTACATAAGAACTCGTAGGGGTCTGTGCAAGGATCCAGTCAAAAGGCATTATAACAAGTACACAGAACTACTTTTTCTATATGGAGAGTCTCTGACATGTAAAGTTGCAGTGGGTAGGATATGGGCCATTGCTCTTGTATTTGTAGTAGAGAATCTTGCCAAAATTTTCAAATAATCAATGAAAAAAAACCAGTACTGCTTAAACTGACATAATTTTGAATATGGTACATCTTTTTATGTTTGTTTCAGAGTTAAAAAGGAAAGACAACCACTCCAGAATTTTCTTAGCTTTCACATGAAATATTAAGCCAAATAGACACAAGCATGTAAATATTTTGAAAAAGCACAATGTCGAGGCCGATCAGATAAGTTTTTACACAAATTATACCACTAACTACTCTAGATTTGTTGCACTAAGAATATATAGAAGTCGGCTTTCTCAGTAATATCCTACCATATGGGCAGATTACTAAGTCCGGGGGCTTCTTAAAAAGCATTTCAAACATCTTGAAAAAAGAAAAAGAACCTAATAATGTTAAAAGTTCTCATACCTGCTTCTTTAGAAAGCTACAAATCAATAAATTAGAAATAATCTGTTAATCTGCCATCATTATTTCGTTACTTTTGAGCTGATGAAAACTGCCTCCAACTAAGGGGTAAATTGTTGTATAATGAATTGAAATCAACTTTCCTTTGACATCACTAGAAACAAACTTAGCCAGCAGCTGATTGTTTTAACAGCATGGTAGCACTCAGAGGCACACTTCATAAAGGCAGTCATAGATAGTATGTGTTAAGACATTATCAACTTCAGAAGTCAGAAGGGCCTGACGCAGTTTCAACTAGAAAGACCTTTGAGGAGTCTATTTATTCAGTTTTTTTTAGTAAATCTGTTGTATCTCTCCCAATAGCTTTGGAATTAAAACCACCCAATCCAAGTTCAGTCTTTTGTTTGGAATTAAAGCAGACATTTGAATAACACTCTTCAAAATACCCAGTAGATTTCTGATAGTAAATCACAGTAGTCCTCCTAACCTTGACCTTTATATCCTTCCTGGAGCAGCATAGCATTAATCCAGAAAGAATTGTTCAATACATTCCACTGTGAGTGTCGTGTTGCTACAGTATTAACCTGGAGGTGTTCAGTGGAAAATTATAAGGAATTCTTAGTGTTTGAAGGTATCCTACTCTCACAATGCATTTCCTTTCCTGTAGGCCAGGCAAAGGCTTTGATTTTAAGTTTATTGACATAATATAAACATTGCTTCAGGCTAAAACTGAAAATTCTCTAGAGATTTATGAGTTAAGCAGACATTCTGTCACTGGATTTGTTAATTTTGCCTCAATGTCGCCCCCACAACAAAAAGCCTGCCCATGTATCTTTCTAAAAGACATGGAGCCTTTCAGCTCACTCATCATATGAGTTATGTGGACTGACATAGCAGAACAGTGTAATTTACAAGTGATACTGCCTACCATGGAGGCAGTCTTCTTGTACTTCCACAATGAGAAAATACACTTCACTCTTAATTAGCTGGAGTTCAGGCCTTCTTAATGCCTCTATACAACCACAAAAATACACAGGATGTCCTGAAAACCGGGACCACTGACTTTAATAGGTCTGCTTGTGGAATATGGTACATTGTGAATGTAAATGAAAACTAAAAAATTCAGCTCCCTGGAAAAAGAGGCCTAAATCAGAATACACTGCAACAATAATATAGTTCTGTTTACTAAACCCCAAAGACAATTGCTGACAAAAAGTGACTTTGACTATCACCTACTTAAGTAAAAAATATTAAACCACCTAAAAATGTTTTGTTGAATACTTTGTCTATTTCTTGTTCCTCGTCCTATTTTAGTAGTTGTACAATAGTGTTTCAACCCTTAACTGTTCAGAGTTGCACTTACTACAGCATATTTGCTTTTTGATACAGAAATATGTTAAATCTCTTTTTAAAATTACTTGATGCATAAGTTTTTAATTTTGACTACCGAGAAGAAAAGTCATGCTCTCACTTGACCTAGGAGTTACACATTTTATTTGTTTTTTTAGCCCCAGTGAAAAGTGACTTAGTGAGGAAACTGCAAAGAAACTCAGTAAAAGCATAAACCAGTCTGTGAAGTCTGATGCTCTGGTGGGCTAAAGAAGAGCTAACCAGCCACATCCATTAAAGTTCTTTTATATGAAACAGTGGAGAGTTGAGGGACAGGGCCTAAGGAGAAAAGTAATCGTCTAGTCCTACCAGAAAAACATCCACTGAGAGATGGAGGGACTATGCAGAGTTTTAAAACAGACCCTGTAGCACAAAGACTTTGTTTTAATTCCAGCTGAAGCAAGTTTAAACATCTGTTGCTTGTTAGATTATTATTTTATTTATTTACTCATTTACTTATTCATTTATTCATTTATTTTTGGGATGGGTTGAAGAAAGCTCTTTTAGATTCCCTATGGCCATTAAGCTGGGATGGAGAACAGAGGACTGAGTGTTTCTAAAATGTAAAGCAAAAAATTTTTGGTTTTAGCAGGAATCACTAATTTGGGTTGGTTTGGGGGTGGTTTTTGGTTTTTTCTTTTTTTTTTTGACTGAAAAGACCTTTCGGTTTTCTATGACATTACTGCAATTTTTAGGACAGTAGCCAGAACAACTTATAGCAGCAGGGAACAGATTGTATCACTGCAGTACACCTTCTGTTTTCAGATATTGAAATGTCTGAGTCTGGGTGTGCCTGCAAGAGAAGAAAACAGAGAAAATGAGTCCAAAAAGTGGAATAAAATGACATGTGGAGGACAGAACATGCTGTGTATACTTAATTTTCTTCCAATCATCACAACTTTTCATGACACTTCAAAAGACTCATTCTGTATGCAGATGAGTTATCCATAAAACCTCTTTTAAGTGCTCTGAAACTACTGTCCCCGTATTTTCTTTTGAAGTTTTTGTAATCAGTTATACATCTTGACACTTTTGCCAAAAGAAAATGTTTGCAACATCCTTTTCCAAGAATAAAACAAATATTAGGATGTATTTTCATTTTTATTTGCTTAATTACTTTTTACGTATACTTCTTCCATTGAAGCCTTCATTAGACACACCATTTAATCCTCTGTCTGAATCTTAACTTAAGAACAGAGTACTTTGTGGTACTCTATCTACTCATATACTGCAGCCCCTTGCAAATCTGCCTGCTTCTGCCCTCCACTTCAAAACTTATGGCTCTGTCAAAATCAAAATCTTCTTTCCTATGGTGTCTCAATGACCAAACTCTTTTATTATCAGTAATGAAGTTACTTGTTCAACAACTCTGTTCCAACACATGCAAAAACCAGAAAAGGATGTATTACTTAATCCATTTTTCTGAAGTGTCCAGTACTGAAGAAAACAATATATGTGGAAACACAAGTGTACTGGCACAGGCCAGTGTCAGGAAGAATTTCTCAGGTAAGATGAGTTGGACTGCCTTACTCAGAAAATGGTTAACCTTTGATGGTTGTTCAGTGGTATATGTTTAATAGACGGAGTCTCTGTATAATTGCTGGATGACAGGTAGCCACACTGCCGGAGTTGGTAAAAATCTGTAACCTTGATCTTTCAAAAAACTGAACAAGCCCTTTCCAATTGTCATTTTACTGTTAGAACTGAACAAGCCAGTGAAGGATGAAGCAAAGGATTAGGACAGGACTACTGGTTTTAGGGTCTATCATCCTGCAGTTTTTGCCTGCTATAAAGCAACAGTTTAGAAAGAAAAAAGACTCGCAGACTGTTCCACAAGGCAGGCTGCATTTTAAGAGCTTTCCCTTACAAACTTCCCAAAAGGTGAGAACATAATACTAAAAATTCAATAGGAGAAAAATTAACTACTTCCATGTGATTGTTTTGTCTGTGTACCATACAAATCCACAATGAAGGCAAAGTCAATTTTTTTGTTGGATAGTATCTTGTCTTATCTACTGCATTTTCATTCCCTGATGGTATAGCTATGACCAGCCTTCATCGGTAAAGTGAAAACTTAAGTGGATGGAATTCCTTCTATATGAACTCTGGCAAACTAATATTCTTCAGACACGGGACCAATGACACACATTGCTGGAAATGTCAGAGTAAAAACTTACATGAACATAACAAGAGATGTAGAATCAAATCTTCTTGTGGAGCAATAAATAGCAAAGCTGCAAATTTTCACTGGTGTTATTTGACTCCATTGCTTGGTGAAATGCTTCACATTCCTTCACAAACATTCCATGAAGATAACACAGAGCATGGTAAAGCAATAAAACATAGCATGATAATATGCACATACCAAAATTAAACCAAACAAACACTTTGAGCAGTGAAAATCCCTGCTCTATTCCAGATCTAACTTCAACTCTCAAGTATTCCCTAATGTTTCACTACATCACCCTGTATGACTGGCATCTGTGGCATAATACCACATATTTAACTAGTTAATTGACTATCTCTGCTTTGAATCATTTTGGGAAACTACCATTAGCCTTTCTTCAGAGGTAATTGTTTTTCCGGTCACAATTTGATGCCTGCCAAAAAGGCGTAAATTAATAATTTATCTTTTTTACTGAGATGATGAGGCACTATCCTAATGGCTGGTGCCTGCTGTTAAGTCATAGCGACTGTGGAAAACAGTCTTTGGGATTTTCCTCCTTCAGCTTCTATGTCTTAATCCTTGTTAGGGTCACCACGCAGTGCACTCTGAGAGCTGACCATGCTAAAACACAATTTCTATAAACCAGCACAATAAATGACGATATTAAAGCTCGGTAGATAGGCCTACCCAACCCTGTCATTACTTCACATCTGACCAATGTACCTAGAACCTGTGAGATCCTCTTGGAACCAAGTGTTTAAGATCAGTCAACCATTTCTAGTGCAAAAATAACATGAGATCTCCACCTCATCACCCACTTGTGTAAACACTCCCCAGAGCAGTAGAAGACTTTCTTCAAATCTTTAACCTTTCTGAATTTCACAAAAACTCTTGTAGTCACAGACTCTGATGAATTGATGGATTGGATACTATAGGGTAATTCCCTTATCTTTAAATTCTTTTACTTTGTGTACACAAAATACTCATTGTCTCTTGAACTAACTTTCTATACCCCAGAGAAACAGACTAAAGGATGAGTGAGTGAGAACAGATCAACACTTCAGGTTAATATAACATTTTAGGGTGAAGTTTTAAAATGGGTGTCAAGTGTGAAATGATATCTCTGTCAATTTTTTCTCTATCACTTTCACAGAGCATAAGACAATTCCTCTGTATATCAAGTATTCATAGACTCTAGAAGAAAATTCTGTGATTTTTGTGAATTATGTGAAATTTATCTACTATAGCCATGCAAAACAATGCCAAAGGTGTAACATAAAACACAATACAAGTTAAACTCTATACATGTTTTCTAACACTGACCCGCAAGTATGGAAACACATCTCCTTACACTTGTGGCAGTCATATTCTCTTTCGATGCTTCAACTATTAGCAATCTAAAAATCATAGAACACTTCAAACTCATTAACTAAAATTTACAGCTCATTATACCATTTTGCCAAAAATCAGATCCACATATTAGAAATATTTTACAGAACTGTGTATGAAGGCAATAGCACTTAAGAATTCCCCTTAGGGATCTGATCCATAGGTGATTCTATGCACACTGTATATTAAGCGTGTAAGCACTCTTTGATATTTGATAGTCAACTATTTACATCATTTAAGTTATGCATGTGCTTAACTCCCTTGCTGAATACATGCTGTTTTGATCTCAGTTCCACATAGCAACAGGAGATAGCATACCATTTTATGTATTTCACACAGCTATAGCATCTCTCATCAAAGAATCTCAGAGCAAGAAATAATCCTTTGCTATCATATTTTTAAAAACACAAACATATAAATATGTTAATATTAAATAAGATAAGATTTCCCCAAAGGTATTAGTGATGATTTCGAGGGAAAATAGTTTTGCTCTTTTCAACACTCCACTACCTGTTGCTACCACCACGACCTCAAGCTGTATGTTCCTTATGACATGATATTGACTTGGGAACCACTGTTACCACAGAGTAAATACTCTGAGGCAGCTACTGTGCAACAAAGTGTGAAATGGTAAAGATGTAAGTCAGTCTAAATGGACTACCTGGAGGGTCAATTAGGTCTCAGTTGTGGACAACAAGATTGTGAAAGGCATAAAAGAAAGTTGTCACATGATAAGAGATGATTATTAGTGACTTAAAGAAAGGCAAGACTGTATCCTACTTGAATGGAAAAACTCTCTAAAGAGAACTGACATGCTACTTGCTTACTTACAGCTCTAGATGTTCATTGTATGCCTTTTATAGTTCACTTTAGTTCACAAAGCGTTCCTTGATTACATGTATTTTCCTTTAAAACACACAATAGTGAACCTTGTTGCTGATCAAGAAAAGGTAAATGATCTTATTTTGCTTGCTTTAAAAACAAAATGCTTCAAGAGCTTAGAAATTACTTTGAAAAGGAGACAGATAAGTTCTCTGTTAATTTATAAAACATCCACAGAAGACTCAATAGCAATTTTTAATTCAGAAATTTTACCCTGCTACCCATTTTTCATGAAAATCTTTCAATGTGATTTCTACTACTTTGATAATGTAACGTTCTCTGGAAACCCTGTTATGAGTTCCAGTCGTAGAAACAGATGATTTTTCCCAGCAGTTAAACTTTCAGGTGAATTTCACTTCTGTAATTTGATTCCAGATTGTACGTCTTCTTTCCTCAGTAGAGAAGAAAAAAAGCTACTTCTCTTTTCAAGCATATGATTGGCATATTTACTACATAATTGCCAACTGCTACTGTGGTTTCAGATGTTATACCCCTTCTCAGAAATGATGGATTAGCTTGCTCTTTCTAGCTTTGAGGCAAAATTGTTGCCTCTGTCCCTCTTTGTCCTATTAAAAAACATGTACAATTCTCCCAGTATGTGTGAATTTACTTTTTGCCCCACTTTAAATGTTTATATACAAGCATACACATATATGCACAATAACCAAATTATTAGATTAATTCCATAAAAAAATAAAAAATGGAATAGAACTGAAGCCAATTATATGTTCACAAAATGCCACTCTGTTTCAATGCATGTTACTATCAAATGAGTATTTTGAAGTTGTAAAGCTCAAATCCCAATTTTCTTAACTTATCCTAAGACATAAATTCATGATGTCAAATATGCTCTTCCTTCCATGTCATTGTCTAAGAAAACAGAAAAGGAGAAATAGCAATAGCAAGCTCAGTGTAAACAAGACTCCAAGAACCTATAGTGAAGGGTTTCTTGAACTAACAGGTGCTATCAACACAAGACAAGAATCTTTTGACCCCACAGGGACTGTGGAAAGCATCAAAACATCTGAAGCTTCCAACATTCAAGTGCAGCCAAAACCAGCTTCAAAGTGTTGTTTGGCTGCACCACCAAACCTCATCATAAATATACAACATATTGGATGACACTGAAGTCTGCATCCATTAAGGTTTTTATCAAATATAATTTCTTCTAGACAGATTAAGCCTTGTCCATCTAGCATAATAAGGAAGGTGGGCTTGTGATCTTCTTTCCTCAATCTCTCTTGCCTCTTTACCCTTCACAAAATAAATTAATATGCATGAAATAAATGAAGTGGGGAGACATTGGCTGCAGCAAGAGAGAAGGTACTAGGCACAACAGACTTGCAGCAGGGGAAGAAGCACAAAACTATATTGTCATCAAGGAAGGGGAAAACAGTTCTGAAAGTTGTATTTGTGTTTGAGAACATCCTATTTACCTAACCCTCAGAACCAATGCTCACTAGGAGGAGACATGGGAACTAAAAGACCTTATTTTGCTCCTTATAATAATAACACAAACAAGAAAAAGTATTGAAAAGCAGCTACAGTTAACCAGATTAATATCTGTGCTTTTTATGTATGGAAGTATGAAGTAATGAACCAGGATATCTGTTGCACTGAAAAAAAAAGGAAAAAATGGTAATGTTGCAGAACAACACACCATGAATGTTTTTGTATAGAACTTCTGCAAGAAGAAGCCAGAATAACGTAACCTCTGCAATCCAACATGATTGTGAATGCTGGAGAGGTCTACCTTAGGAAGGAAAAAGAGATATTTTGGGCATCTGATAACAAAGAAGTAATGCTGAATGGATGGCAATCTGCACAGGGGAAGTCAAGGCAAACTTGGAAGTCCTGAAAGGAGACAAGAGAAAACTTTCATTATGACCTACTCTACTTGGTCTGCTCTGGCAGGGGGGTTGGACTTGATGACCTCTAGAGGTCCCTTCCAACCCTTAAAAATCTGTGATTCTGTGATCAGTCAGGAATTAGGTGTAGAGAAATACTTTCCAAGAAAAGAAAGCATGATGCCCACTGAAATGGAAAAAAACCCCAGATAGCCACAATTTCAGAGACCACAGATTTTCTCAAACAAATCCCACACGATAAACAGTCCTGAAGACAATGAGACCAGAAGTTGTCAGGAGGAAGGCAGCTCAGCTTTGAGCTAATGCTTTCACTAGTGAAATGGGTCTCTATTCCAGAAGGTTTTCAGCATTGTATATAAGTCATATTCTTCTCCTTTTTACATATCCATTTCATTCAAAGCCTATGATAATACATTTTTCTTACAGAAGCTTTTGGAGACATCATTATCTAGAAGGCACATTTGTATGTTTTCATTAAAATGTTTTCTTTTGTTTGCCATCAGTCTCTCTCATGTTTCACTGTATGGTATGAGCTGATGAGATTGTTGTTCATTGTCTTAACTGTCAAGACACTTCTGCATAAAAAATGCCTATATTCTCCAGTGTACTCTCCAATTTTCCCCAACTTTCCTGCTACTGCATATATCAAGGATGTCTGTGAACTCCACCTTTCCCAGCAGATATCACTTTGCTCCTATTGTATGACTCCTACTTACGATGTCTCTGCAATCCTACATAATATTTTTACCCCAGTTCACAGCTGACACTGGCAAAGCAACTCGGCTGGGACATAATAAACTTCCTTCGATGCTGCTTTTTTTGATCAGACCTACTCCTCAGAGAAGCCTCCATATATGTTCTACTTAGTTTTCTGTTAACATAACTAAGAAACTTGAAAAGCTGTACATAAGTTAGATAAATAAAATTTTGTATCTCAAAGAGATAAACATCAAACAATTCTCTAGATTCTAAAGCATCTAGTCATTTTTGGACAGTCTGTACATATAAGATACAGTTTTTTTCCTAGAAAGAATGCAAAAAAAAAAAAAAAGTCAATATTAGACCCCTGGGTGCACCCATCTTCAAGAAGTTTAATTGGCTGAATGAAGGAGTTTAGCTTGCCAAGTCCAGGGGCACCTCTTTCACTAATTAGAGCTGTTATGAAAAATGCTAGAAGCAAGGTCCTGACTCTCCTCCTTTTCCTTTGGAAGCTACTTGTAAGCAGTCTTTATTGATGGCCCACTGTGTCTGCACCTGATCTGGTATCTCCTTGACCTTGACCCACAACCACTGGCTCAGCTTCCTGGCTTGCCCTAGGACCTGTCCTGTCACTGAGACCTTGCCAGGTGATCACTGGACTATGCCTGACTCCTGCTTAGCATCCTGGCTCATTGTGGATGAAGCTACTATTCTTGCCTGTCTTGATACCATGCTCTGCTCCAGGCTTCCCTTTCCCTTTGGAATGGTTGGCCTTCACAGCTCTGTGGTAAGTAGCAACCAGCTCACAAAAGGCCATCTTCACAAGATGTCCAAAACTTTTACAAGGATGGAGTGTAGCAACAATATTTAAATATACTCAAGTTACTGCCTAAGGCAGATGTATCAACCCAAGACCTATTGTGCTGGTTACACATGTGACCTGATGCCATGCTTTAGCAAGTGTCATGGTTTTGTGTGGAGCCGTTTCTGGTAATGGGGAAAGGGCTGTAAAGATGGCTCCTGTAAGAAGTGGCTTGAAACTCTCCCCAGCTCTGAGCCAGACCCACTTCTGGGGCTGAGCCAATTGGGCACCTCCACAATCACTTTTTAAGAAGAAGCCAGAATAGGAGGGTTCTTCCTGTTCCTTCCTGTTCTGTTCTTCTTTCTTTTCTGGCTGGTGCTGGTGCAAGGAGTTGGAGGAGAGAGAAGCGATCACACGGACCCCAAGGTCAGTGAGGGAAGAGAGAAGGTGTGCTGGAGCAGAGACCCACCCCTCTGCACCCAGTGGAGAGGACTGGTGAAGCAGCAATTTGTTGGCACTACATAGAAGACTCCACATCAGGGGCCCTAAGGAGGCTGTGAATTTGTGGGAAGGTGGTGTTGCAGCAGAAGGTGCCTGGAATGCTGCTGGCCACTGAGAAGCCCAATGCCGGAGTAGTGTTTGAGCAGAAGCTGTAACAGTTGGGAAGAATCCCCACCAGAGAAGTTTGTTAGGGACTATGTCCTGTGGGAGAGCAGGGGAAGAATGAAGAGTTATCTTCCTCTGAGAAGAGAGAAGTGGCAGAGACCACTCCCTGCTCCCCCTGAGCTGTTGAGGGGGGAAGAGGTAGAGATATCCAGAGCAGTGAGCTGGGCCCAGGAAGAAAGGAGGGATGGGCGAGGGAGATCTGGTGCTGGTTGTATTTTTCTCATCAGCCTGCTCTGGTTTTGCTTTTTGTTCTGTTTCTTGTAGGTAGTAGAACAAACTTTGCCTACTTCCCTAAATCGAGTAGTGGAGTCTGTTTTGCCCAGAACCGTAATTGGCAGCAAGCCCTCCCTGCCCTTGTCTCAATCCAGTATGTCCTTAGTTTTTTTTTTTTCCCCCTTCCATCTCGCAGGGGTCTCTGCTGTCTTAAGGAGGGTGGGGGTGGATAGGGGGCAGTGAGCAAGAGATTCTTGTGGTGCTTCGTTGCTGGCTGGGCAAAAACAACGACAGCAAGTCTCCACCTTTGTGGTGAGTGCCTCCTCTGCCACCTAATGGGTATGAGTGCTGGGAATTTTCCCATTAACCAGTCTCAGCTACTCCTACAGTAACACTGTAACGTGAGCTGGAACATCGCAGCCTCTTCCAGTGAATTACTGCTGACTTCCCCTTCCTGAAACAGAGAACGAGATACACCAGATTTTGGTACCCGCCTGCACCCAGCCTGTGGGGAAGCAGTTCTCTCACGGACGGGGCTCGCATGAAGACACAGGCTCGCAGTTAGGCCCCACCCTGGACCCGCCCTCCCCTCGGCTCCGAACACGCTGTATTTATCTGCTCCCTGAGACGGTGCAGTGTGCCCCGACTCGCAGCTCGCGAGACGAGATGGGCCTGACCGGGCCGGGCTGGGCCAGGCCGAGCCGAGTCAACAGCGGCAGCGGCGCGCCTCTCTTGGTGGGGGGCGCGGGACGGGGCGCGGCGGCAGCCTCCCCGCCGCTCCCTCAGCAGGGCCCACGGGCCCGGCCAGGCCCAGCCCCAGCTGAGGCCTCTCGAGCCGCGCGCGCTCCCCACGGCTGGGACCACCCCCCACAGCTCGCCGCAGGTGGGAGCAGCCCGGCCCGGCCGAGCATGCGCTATGGGCAATCACCCGCACACCGGGCATTTAAAGGGCCAACGGCTACTACAGCTTGCTTGTGCTGTCCTGTGCCAGGCGTGTGTGTACCGCCCCCTCCCCTCTGGTATCTAGGCACGTGCGTGGGGCTGTCTGGCCGCGCCTGAGCCCGCGCGCCTGTGTAGGGCCTTGTGTAGGGCGGCGTGGGCGAGGAGAACGGCCGTATCGCTCACTGGGGGCAGGCGCTGGATTCTTTGGATTGCGGACGTCGCGAGCAAATAAAACCCAAGGGCGGGCGACTGCGCCGTCCTGACCGCATTTCTTGTGCTGGGGGCTGGGGTGAGGGAAGAGGGAGAGGAGTGGAGGCAGCCGCGGCGCCCCGCGCAGATGGAGCTCAGCAGCGGGAGCCGCGACGCCAGGCCCGCCGTTACGCTGGTGGCGGCTGTGCTGCCGGCGGGTGGGAGCGGGGAGCGCCTGGGCGGTGCTACCCCCAAGCAGTTCTGCGCCTTGCAAGGGAGGCCGCTGGTCAGCTACACAGTGCGGGCGATGGAGAGGTAACAAAGCAGGCGCCACTCGGCTCCACGTCCGCGCCCGGCGGGCATTTCTCGCCGCCTCCTGCCGCCTGAGGCCCGGCCGCCAGCTCTAGCCACCCCTCGAGCCCTAGTCGCTGTAGTGCCGCTGGCAGCCGCCCTCATCTCAGGCCTTGTGCGCCCCCGTCGCAGCCGCCTTTCGGAGGGCTTGGTTTTGTGTTTCGGGGGCCATCTCCTTTCCTCCCCGCCCAGTAGTCACCGTGTGCAGTGTCTGAGAGCGCGTAGGCCTAGGGTAGAGGCAGGGGTAGGCTGAGTTGTGGCAGGGGAGAGTCATCTGGTGGAAGTTGCGTGCTCTCCCGTGTCCCAGCCTGGCTCAGCCATCTGAGGCGACTCACCTTCCCCCCGAGTGCTGCCGCTGGTATAAAGCTGTGCTGCTTTCCACTGCTGTTGGGAGGTCTGTTTCAGGCTCTCAGTCTTGTAGCTCGAGGATTTCTGTAGCTGTGGTGGCAGCTTTAGTGAGCTACAAGCCCACCATATCCGTTGGAGACAGTCATCATACTGTGCAGAAGCCTTAATATTCGTCTTTTGTGCCATAGCCATTGGATATGGTCTTAATAGTGTCTAGAGGCCTTGAAAAAAACATTCACTCTTCATAGGATGATGAAGTCAGCGTTCTATGTACAGTGCTGCATTATGCTTCACCATTATAGTCCATGGTGGAATGCTTTCCCTCAACAAGAAGCTTAAATGCATCCTCGACTTTAAGATACAGTTATTGGGCTAGAAACTGATAGCTCACAAAGCGTGAGGCTGCATGCATGATTTTTATTTACGTTGGAGCAGAAAATTTAGATAATGGGATATCTTCTGTTTTTTCCTTTTCATAAGACTGTTGAGTTCTAGGCATGTGGCTGACAGCTAATATATTGTGGTCAAATGTTAATGTAAGGCTTGTACAATAGTGTCACTTGAAACACAGCAGGTAGGAATGGTGTGTCAAATGTATTCTGTACGTTCTGCAGTAACTTGCAGAAAACCAAACCTTTACATTTTTAAAGATAATAAATGGGGAGGAGTGGAAGTTGGTGAAAAGAAATGGAATTGCCAATGTATCCCAAAGTTCCTAACTTCTGGAAACTTGTACAACATAAAAATTTGGACCTTTTTTTTCTTTTTTTTTCCGCCTCACCCAGACTAGCTTCCCAGAGGTCACTTGTTACTTTATGAAGGAAATATTGCTTGTTTTCTTTATTTAATTTTTAACATCAGCCAGTTGCAAAGCTAAACATATGAGTAAGCAAAACCTCCAAAACCTGTAATTTCTGCCAAGACATCATAGGACTGGACAGAGAAGAATAATATCCTCACTCAGTGTATTTGAGACCTGGAAAAGAGAACAGAGTGAGGTTCAGGAAAGTAATGATATTCACAGGAAAATAAAACCATATTCTTTAAAAAAAAAAAAAAATCAGTTTTACTGCCAGTAAACTCTGGGAACATTATTGTGCTTTGAGTGATAGCATTACATTTATGTCCTAAAGCTGCAAAAAATTAGAAGGTTGAATTCTACTTGTACAGTCCAACCAAGCACATAATGCCATGAAACTGCAGAGGACATACTCAGTTCTTGCTGTACAAGAATATACACCCAAAAATGTAATAGTGAGGAACTGCAGTTTGTCACAATCTCTCTCACCCAGAAGTGGCAGATTTTGTGTTTAACTTGGTACTGTCTTCTGATGTCTATTACCTGATGTAATTGACTGAATTATGGACTTGTTAGCCTGTAATAACTTCTATTGAACTGATTAACTCAGCTACTGCAGCTACTTTTGAGCTTTTTTAAAAATCTGGAAAAAGCATAGCAACATATAGGCAGAAATATATGAGCAGGAATTTGCAACTGCTTCGCATGTCCTTTTTAAAAATCAGAAGAAAAAGATCTTTACGCTCTTCATCTGAAAGTAATAACAGTCTCAAATATCGATGTGGAAAAACTGACAGACAAGACTAGAGCAAACACGAATGAACAAGCAGTGCATCAATGAATAAACAGTTCATCCTGTTCCATAGAATGATAGTGTGTAGAACATTGACTTGTCAGTAATAACCAAAGATTATGCCTTTAGGAAGAATAGGTGAGAAAAAATAGGGTGAGGAGAAATTATAAGCTTTTATTGCCAGTATACTAGTGCTGCTATAAAGGTCAGATCCGTGTTAGAGAAATAATATCTGTGTTTTTTTCATTAGATTTGTTTTTGTTGAACTATGCAATGCTTTTGCATCAAGTTCAGCAGAACTAGAATGGCATTCCTCATCTTTGCTTTTGTAGAAACTAGGAGTGTTCTCCTGTATGTGTTTGTGTGTGTGTTTGCTTACAATAAAACTTTTCCAATCTTTTCTGAGACAGAAAGGAGTCTGAGCTCTGTGTGCTCATGTGCACATGTATTTTAGTAAAGTTATATAGAGGAAAGCTAAGGTAAAGGTTGCTTTTAAAATCATTGTGGGACAAATAAGCTACTCCTGTTCTTGATATGCTCATATTTTGCTGGTTAGTGAAAGTACAGTGAGAAGTTATGAAAGAGGAAAGCGAAGTTAATATGTTTACTGACAGAACAAAAATTTTCCATAAGGATTTTAGACAGCTTTGTTTACTGTAATGTAGTCTCTTAAAAGAGGTGGCCTGGTATCAGAAAAACATAGCCTGGGGGAAGCTTCCAAAGAATCTCCTCTTAGGAAGTGTCGTTTAGTTTATTGGCCAAATGTTTCTCCTCATTGGCTGACTGTGCACTGGCTTTACAGTTAAATCATAGAATCATAGAATGGTAAGTGTTGGAAGAGTCCTTTAGAGATCATCTAGTCCAACACCCCTGCAGAAGCAGGTTCATGGTAGTTATTTTTGTCCAGGTATCATTAGCTTATTCTTGAAATTGCCGATGACATAAAAATAATCATAGCAAACAATCCAATTATTATTCTTTATGAAGATACCTTTATAAAGAGTTTTAGGAAAATGGAATGGGTACTGTACATGGGATGCTCAAAACTTCCTTAATGTGGCTATGAAACTTTTCAGACTTAAAAGGTCCCTGTTTCCATTTTTATACTATAAAAGATACATATATATTCATATGTCTTTCCAGATATCAATAAAGTCCTACCAAAGTTGTGGTGGAGCAAAGGAGCAAAATAAAGTTGTGCTCGCCTTCTGCATATCCATTTTGTTCTTGACAGTTCTTTTTCTCAATTGATGCTTGACTTGTAAAATCAGCAAAAGTAATAAATGATTTATCTTGTGACAGTGAAAGATCATATACTACTAAAGCCATCTCAGCAGCAATTAGCTGTTTCTGGCCTTATTTTTCTGATACAATTGCTGATTTCAATTGAGTAAGAGTTGCAAGAACCCGAGTGTGAATATTTAAGCCTTATGTCAGATTTTAGGCTCAGTGCTGGTTTGTATGGGAATGAACTGATAGATAGTTAAACCTCAGTCACATTTCTACCTGAATATTCCATGTAAGTGTTACAGTCTCAGAGCATAACTCAACAGTTATTTTTCTCTGTAGTCTCTGTTGAGAAGTCACGTAATAGCTTATTTTTTTTCTGAGTTAATAAGCTCCTTTGCTTTGGGTTCTAGCTCAGCTAATATAAATATATGGACTTTTGTTTGAAGTATAATGAAACAATACTATTATCTACTGGGTAACTGATCTGTTTAGGTGATGAGAGGAAGGACAGTCTCGGGAAACAAACATACTTTTTATGCCTCATTGTTTTCCTTCTAATATTGAGTTCAACCCTAAGGCAGTTGCAAAGTGGGTTTGTTACTTTTGTTTTATTTGATCAGACTTGATTTCCCTCTTTAGAACTATGGCCTATGTTGTATGGATGCATTAGAGTTCTGAATTTAGTGCTTGTTAAAGGACATTGGGATATAGTATTCTGTTTTTTTCATGCCTTGTGCTGATTCTTTGTGAAGCTTACATTATCTTGATTTAATAGTACAGTTATAAAATGGAAAGAGTGTTTACTGTTCTCAGACTGGTTTTGAGCAGGTGCTCCACAGCTTATTATTTTAGTATGAAATCTTTCAGATGAAAAAGGCATGACAAATTGCGGGAGGAAGAAAAAATAAATGCACCGCTAGATTGGGTGTATACTGATATCTTTCTACTTCATTCAAACACTTTGCACCATTTTCATAATCAGATATTTAAAAGAGTAGCACCTGTGTGGTGTATCATTCTCATTTGTGAGAACTTGTAGCATACCTTACTGAATGATTATGAGTTTCATGAGTTTTAGTGGGACCTGTTATACTTCAAAGCCTAAGCTGTTTCTGTAGCTAGTCAATCTAGAAGATACCTTTATGCTTTCACATGAATAAGCTGCATCTCTAAATCACAGCTCTAATTATAGAACATTAGTCCAGAATGAGTTTGAGGACATACACAAGTTTATAAATGTGTTTATGCAGACACAGGGTGGAGCTGTGACCGCATCCTGTCACTTTTCGGTTTATTGTACCACTGAAGGCCTTGAGCCATTCCGCCCTGCCTGTGCAGATTTATCGGAGACTGGCCAGTACTTTTGTTCTCTTCCCTTCTCCTCAGAAGATGCTGTATACTACTCACTTGTCTCATGATCTGTTTCATTTAACTTCACAATGGGACACAGTTACGAGTGAAACGTGCAGACCGTCCACTTTTTTTGGGAACTGTATAAGGCTATAAGTGTTTCTGCAAATAGCAGTGCAGAGCTCTTATTTAGTGTGAAATAGCTCTTCATGAATTGTATTTAAATGACTGACACTCAGTATTCAAAAGAAGAACCAAGATGAATCCAATTAGTATGTCCTAATTCTGAGTTGAAGTCATGCAGAGGTGCTAAGTTTTGTGGCTAAATGTAAGACTACACCAGGACTCATCTGAGGGATTTGAAAATCTTTTGATGAACCTGTGGTGAGTGATAAGTTGAAATGAAACTTGAAACCATATGATTTCAGGCTTTACTTTTGAACAACTTCAAAAATGCTGAGAATAGGTTGGTTTGGCTGTATTTTCTGCCTTTGTTAATAATAAAATAAACATAAGGACAAATATTTTTCTTTTGAAGAATGCTAATAGCATCCCAATTTATTGAATTTTTAATAGCTATCTTAAACTGCACTGAAATAATTTTCTATGGAGTTCTACTAATTACAAAAGAACCCTTACAGAAGGTGGAAGATATTCTGTTTCTCTCACATAGTTCTAGGGGAGTTGTCTGTAACACAAGGGACTTAGCTTTTGGAGTAAGGGTAGTTCTAGGCAATATTTTCTCATGTGTTATTGAAGAAACCAGTGCCTTCAGCCTGTGTATTTCTGAAATGCAAATTTCTTATTCATATTTTTCTAACATATTTAGTACCTTAGCCCATCTGTGTCTGCAAAATTCGTTTCAGTAGCTTTACAAATTTTAGTTGATAACAAATACCGTACTTGTCTCTTTTGTACTTTATTGCCGTAAATAGTAAATTGTTTCTGTAGTCATTGCTCATCTGATGAGTTTCTTGTCTGTCATGCTAAAAACCCCCTCTCATCATCTGGGGAGACACAGAAAAGAATGATTTTTAAATCCTTTTTTAAAGAAAGTACATAGACACTCAAATATTTGGATTTTAGTTATGGTATTCCTGTTAAAGTACAGTGTGCCACATATGACTGTAATTTGTATTCCTAGATCTTTTTACAAAAGCGTGACTTCAGCCTAACTTTGGTTATGACTGATTTTAATCTTGTGAGATGTGAATTGTTCTTCCCCCACACCACCCCTCAATTGTGAAGTTAGACTGATAACAACAGCAGTTACCAGTTGAAGTTCTTTGAAGTTCTCTTAAAAATATGCTTTCTGTGTTATCGTAATTTTACGTAGCATAGCTATATTTTTACATCTTGCTAGCTTCCTGAGGCAGAAACCATTGTGTGTGTGTGTATATAGATATATATACGTATATCTGTTTTGCAAACTACCAGTATACTGTTTCCTGTCAATATTCAAGTGTCACAGTTTTGATTTATTAGCAATCTGTCAGTTACTACTCATGCCTCTTGATAGTGATCTTCATTTCAGAGTTTTTATTGATCCTCATATTCACTTGTAGAGTGTACTGCACGGTATAACACGGAATATTCCAGGCCCCAGGATTTAGCAATTTATTAGTGAATGAATTTAGTGGAAGCTAAAATAACAGACTGTAGTCGATTGTAGAAGTTAAAATTGAAGCTAGGAATGAAGCTGGAGTAAGAAATTTTCTGAAGGCTTTTCAAAGGAATATCAGAAGGTGCTTTTGCCTCTGCAAACTGGTAGTTGGGAGCAAGTCGCTTACCAGGATTCCAGTTACTTTGGTTGACATCCATGTATTGTATTGGTAGATATCCTCTCATCTAGCCCTCCCTTTAGGGGTGAAGTGGTAATACACACACAAAAACATGGGCTTGAGTATACTGTGAGATGCTTTATTTAGCCATCTTGAATTTATTTTGATATGAATTTCTTTGTTTCATGGAGATATCTCTACTTTTATTTAATAATTCATGTCTACTTTGTCGGTACTGTTTCTTCTAGGATAAGTTGGATATCCAACATTATTGTGGTGGTCTCTCCTGAAAATATTGAAACAATGAAGTCTATTGTTGAAAAATATGGCCACAAAAGAGTTACGGTAGTAAAAGGAGGAAAAACTCGTCACCGATCAATTTTCAATGGACTGAAAGTATTTGCAGAGAATGAAATTTCCAACCATCTGCTCTGGAAACCGGAAGTAGTGATTATCCATGATGCTGTGAGGCCATTTGTTGAAGAAGATATTCTTTCTAAAGTGGTTATGGCTGCTAAAGAACATGGGGTATGTACTGTACAGCAACACAACTCTGTAATGTTCTTTATTTTGTACAATGTGAAATCATGACTGATAAATAGGAATTTTTCTAGCAATATTATTAATGTATTATGTTGATTTTTAAGTAGAACAGATTCAGAATCCCTGTTATGCAGAGAAGTCGGAGGAGGGAGAACTTTTTAAATGCTGCAGGTGTTATTTGCTTCACAGAGTAACTACTGCCATAGAGACTATCAGTAAGAGATTGAATTAATCAGCACTTTGTTAGTTGAAAGGTAGATATTTTTTTTCCATGCAGAATTCTTACCTAATGCTAGGGTAGTTCAGTTAGTTATTACTAATAATAGCCAAAGAGAGTACAACATTGACTCTCAAACTTGTTTTCATCTCAAATTTATGTGCAAATCCTGAATATGTGGCAAAAGAGATATCTCTGCATTAATGCTGATTTTTTTATAGAATTTGTAAGCATTGCAAACTGCTGGGAAAAAGGGGAAGCAGGAAGCTTCCAACTGTGCGTTGGATATCCTCCTGATCATCACTACATCTGAGGACTGGTAGTAATCACAGGAAGCAAAAAGGTTTCTGAGAGAGTAAGTGGTGTGCAAAGGGGAAGAGTTGTTAGAAGTTATGCCATGCAAAAAGAAAGGTATAGTTATTACAGACATACACTAGCAACCAGAGGAACTGGTGGATAAACTGGCTGACTAAGAGAGGTAAGAAATCACGACTTAGCCGCAGGCTTATTTGTACGCCTTGCTATCTTTACGTTGTACTTCAGTTCTCTATTAATAAGATAGTAGAATGCTTCCCTACTTTGAGGAGTGATTTGAGGTAGAAGTCATTAGTGACAGCAGATTATTTCGGTATTAGAAAGCTAGGAAAATCTACCACTACTTGTTTCTTTCAGGAAATGAGGTAAAAGATAAACTAATTGACAGCTGATTCACAACTTGGAAAGAATAAAGAGCTGAATGAATTAGTTGTGATATGTCCTTAGCACTCCTCCACCTTTTCTTTGAGAGCTCATAGTGTAGAGGGGAAATGTCTGACTTGTTAAAATATTTATTATGAAAATTAAGTTGTGTAAGGTCTCTCAGAACGTTAGAAATCTAAATATATTGAGCTTCTTACTAGTAGGCTTGTATGTTTGTAGATTGGCTTAATGAGAAATGACAATAAAATAGAAACTCTGCTCTGTAGTTTTCAGTGATATAGAATGTGTTTCCAGTCATTAAAACTTCCATTAGAATTTTTACAAAGGATTTTGGCCTTTCTTATAGGACACAAAATAGCATTCCTGCCAAAGACTTCAAAATAGATCCCCGTTGTAAGTCTGTTTTAAATGTGATTCTTTGAGAGTAGTAGAAGAGTGGGGTTAGTTGTACTGATGTGAAGTTGAGAAGAACTGTTTTCTGAACGTGTTGGTGTTTAGATGCCTTTGCATGTTGTGCTGTATCGTTTCTTCACTTTTTCTTGAAACTTCTGTGATTTCAGCGTAGTATTTTTTACCTCGTTTTCTTTTTAATTGGATGTAAGACATTTTCACTAAAACAATAGGGGACCAAGGCAATCTCCATTAACCATCTCAAGGCAGCCTACTGGATTTCAGCTGAACTTTTGACTTGTTAATATTTCCTTACCTAGATCACTGAAGTATCATTTGATCTCAAAAAGGTCATCTTAAATATTTGTCATAGTCTTTGCCATTGTATAATTGAGAGAAGCTATTGTCTTTAGTTCTTCCTATAGTAAAATTCTTTGCATATCTAAAAGAGTAAATTGTTCAATCTATCAGTACAAAAATTAATTACTTCCTTTTGCATTATGTAGAAAGGTACAAAACCTGTCAGAAACATCACATTAAATCATTAGTGTGATAGGGGTAATGCTGTATTGTTGTTCATCTGCATACCATATAGATAGTGTAATTATGAAAAGCGTTTAATGTTCTTTAAAATGGCAATTGATCAAGTAAGTTATTACACTTTTAGCTGCCAATTGTTAGAAAATAAACTACTTTATTACACTTACTAATCAGTTTGTTATTTGCCTGTAGGAATAAAAATGTGTACCTTATCCAGAACTAATAAATTATGCCTTAAATTCCCCAAACAATCCCTTAATTATGTGAAAATATTACTTTGTAACCAATTAAATTCCATTTATGTTTTGGCGGTAATTTTGTAATTAAAATTACACATTTCTAGAAACAAATTCTTTAATGCTAGTAAAAGCTGGGAGAAGTGCAAGCTTCAGAAGGCATCAGTCCAAAGCCTCTAGCAATATCTCATTGCCAAAATTGCATTTTAAACAACATAACTAAAAAGAAAAATACAAAAAAAATCAGGAAAGTGGGGGGGAATTTGTCAGCTCTGCTATTGAGAGCTAAAAGATAGACACATACAGTCAAAGACTCTTTTTCTCTCTGTAGTTATCATAAACTAGATTTAAAAGTATATTTCTTTGAAAGGACAGGATCAAAATGGCATTCTTAAAGACTGTTTTCTGGAAGCTATCTAACATCACTTAATTCTCAGCTTATCAAGATTCTGAACGAAGTGTACATGCCGATACACAATGTACAGTGCTATTCAGTCTTGTGGACTCGTATACACAATTGGTCAAAATAATACCTCTATACAGAAAACGCTACATATTATGCTCAGTCTTTTCTTGTCTCTGAGTTTACTTGGACTCGGTGCTGTAGTTATCTGTCTTACTGTATCAGAAGGCTACAGAAGAAAACATGCACCCATATATACACTGTTCTTTCACCCAGTTAGATAGCAAAATAAAATACTCTATGTGTAATTGTTGAGTTGCATGAGCAAAATATGATGGATGGCAAACCAAAAAAAACAGATCACTCTGCTTAAGGCGAAGGAGGACTTGGATGAATAAACTGATCTGGTATGGTGTACTTGAACTGGGACAGCAGTGCTGGAGCAGTTCTGTTCATTCTGTTTCTCTTAGAAAACATTAAAAAATAATTGTTTCTTATTTCTTATTCATTTATGTATGTTTTGCCATACATGGAGTATTTTCCACATGATCTTTGTCTTTTTTGTTATATGCAAAAGACTGTTTTTAGGCAGCTGCAAAGCCTGCATCAGTAACAGACCATTTTTGATTCATATTTATTGACTGGGTAACCTGAAATCAGGCTGTGCCTCTGTTCTCAGAGGTTCTGCATTCATTATGTGCCTGATACTCTGAAATACTCCAGCTGTATCCCATCAGACATTTGTGCAAAAGCAGAATCAAAAACTGACCACATGTTACTATCATGACACAGCTTTTACTCCACTGATGGAATGAGTTCTGTACTTCAGGAGACTCTGACTTATGTCAATGTAAAAAATGCATATGAATGAATTGTAGGGGTGTTATGTAACAATCTGAAGAGCTACATAATAGTTAAGATCAGAATTTGTTCAGTAGCTCTAAAACTTTTCTGAATGTGTGAGTAAATCAAGTGTGGTTTAGCTGCTGTACAGAAAATAGTTATACAATACATTATTCCTTTTGCAACTCTGTAGAAATGAATATCTGTCAGAAACATAGGGATGTTTCCATAGCTTGTGGCATTATTGTTCCCATAGAAAATTATAACCTTCTCAGCCAAGTTGTTAATCGTTTTCTGTGTTGAATGGAGAACTACTCTATTGTTAGCAAATACTTGAAAATCTTTGTCCTAACAAGATGTAGTGTTTTAGTGGTGGGAAGGCACGGGTAAGGGGAGAAGCAACTCTGTCATTTCCCAATCTCAATTGAAGTGATTTGGATGATGAATTGCATTCATTAGGAAGGATGCAATATAACCAACTGAAATACATAAATCAGAGACAGAAATTTAAATGATAATCTTCCTTTCTTCTTTGCAGGATTTCTGTGTTGTCCTAACAGAGCCAGGTGTGCCTAATACAACTAGTTTTTAAGCTTTTTTAAAAAGGTGATGTAATCCCACATTTTTCTAGCTTCTGGAAGTTGATAAATACAGTAATTTTTACCTTTCTTTAGACAGGATAAGATTATCCTGGAAATAAATTCTGAGCATAGCTTCCTGTGCTGAAGTGGTTGCTGAAGTCATTTTTATGTAATGTCTAGAAAATGTACCTCCTTTAAACTTTGAGAAATTACATATATGACACTGCTGTTGATTCAAGACTAATTAAAATATGTATGCTTCATCTGAGGAAACAATATGACTTTGGAAAGTGAAGCAGGCTTTAGCAAAGATGTGTCTGTTTAGTCACTCAGATTTCTCCCTCCTGCAACAGATCAAAGGAGTAAATAATAGTCCCTTATTTTAAGGGAAATCTCAGCAAATCCAGAATGTGTGAGGAGCTGAATAAGGGTCTTGGATCATTCTAGACATTTCCACATGACAAAATCCAGAAGAGACTCTTAGCCATGTCTCTCTGGCGAAGGATTAGGCATGCACACCTCCCTGAGTTTTTCCTTTTTTTGCCAAAAATGGCACTGAAATCTGAGTTTTCATCCAGAAGTGCTCCCAGCTGCATTTTGGCTGAGTTTGTGGCAAGGACAGTACCAGCACTTCAGGTTGGCTGGTGCTTCTGAAGCCAATTTGGCCTGTTTCATATGCTGGAAAAGCTTGATGGACTGATTTTGTGCTTATTCTCTTGTTTCCAAGAGGCTAAATTAAGTGGTTTCTGGTACAGATACATTCAAAACTGCCTTGAGGAGCATTGGAGCATATAGAAGAGAATTCATGAGGTATCAAATTCATACATACATATATTAGAGTCACCGAGCTGAACTCAGTAAAGTATAGTGATCAATTTTACAAGGCCCTGGATAACAGAAGTTCTTAGATAAAGCTTACATAAAGAGGTGACTTGAAAGTTTGAATCTAACAGGCTGTAAGAGAAAGAAGCTTGGCTGCGAGGTTTCTTGCAAGGACACAAGCAGTTCTGAGAAAAGCAGCTGAATGGATTTAGAAGGCAAAAACATTTGATACGTGCAGAATTGCTTAGGGACCTGTATGACCACAAACTATAGTGTCTGTGGTTTTGGTTGCTCAAGGCTATGTGTCTGGGAGAGAGTTGTTAATTTGGCATTGCAGTTTGCATTTAGTTTATTAATTTTTTTAAGAGCCCTTCAACAACACCTCAGGGTTTTTTTTTCTTTCCTTGTAATATGATGCAAATTATGTCTAATGATATGCAGTGGATCAGTAGCCTTCACAACATTATATTGTTGATTTTGTAATGATGTTGACTTTCTTGAGGTAAAATATAGCTTCTTAACTGTAACTCCTGTGGCAGTAGCTTCAAAATTTCAGTTCCACTGAATGCAAATATTAACTCCTCTGATATTGACTTACTCTAGTATGCAAAATTCTTTGTGACACAGTGCACTCACACTGATAGCTTTTTTGCAATGTAGATCAGTAGTTAGGGTATGAGGTAATTATTAATTTTTAAGGTAATTAGGGTCTGTATCACACACTTTGTATGGATCTTTAGTAACATTATGCAGACTTTGTACAAACTTGAAAGTACTTAAAGTCTATCCAGAGGAAAACAAAACCTTAATAAATGAGAATATGTTGTTTTCGTTACCAGTTATTGCACTGAAACAGAAATTGACTATGTTGATTGAGGTAATAACACCTTATTTGGCTAATAATATGATAAAATCTATTTTACTGAATATACGTTACTATTGTATTTATGGAAAACACGAACTTCCTTGACCATTCTTGAATTTACGGTGAGGAATGCACAGATGAGGAATACACTAGGAGAAATGCCATAGAGTTAGTATGACTCAATTAAAAATGTATATTTTGGTTTAATTCTGCAAGCATTAGTAATTTTATTCTTTATTGTACTAAAAATAGTTCATCTGCTTTATGGCAGTAATTAATGATACAAGAGCAACATAATATACATTCTTATTTGCTTTTTAAAAAACATCCAATTTTAATATGAAACTAAACGTTCACATAAATTAGTTTTATTATTGTTTGCAATACAGCTCTCTGTTTTTTCTTAGTGCTTATGTGCATTCTTAGTTTTACTTCTTTTCCACTTTCAGTCTGTTCTTGAGCTTGTTTTCAGTGCTCTGTGTTGAAAAATTGCAGCCTTATGCCTAGTTTTGCTTTCTTCCTTCACATGACATATATTCAGTTATGAATTCCTATCTTGGCTTTTTGAGGGGAGTCTTTTTTATTTTCTTTGAGAAATCTTACTTTTCCCTCAGAATAACTTTTAGAATTTAACATGTTGTTGATTAGATCAAAACAATATTTATTGATACTTAAGAGATAAAAGCTTTAAATACAAAATAACAGAAATTGTGTAAACTAAAAAAGAACATGCAGAGTCTTAATTTTTAAACAATATTTTCTAGTATTGGTAATGCTTAGTTTACCACAGCTAACTGGGGCTTTGACATGTCTTGATGTACGTGTACTATCTCCAGTTACTCAGATAGTATGTCCTTAAGGTGATAAAGGTGACCTCATTAGAAGAAATGTTTTCTTTTTCTTAAACAGTGTCATAAATATACATTACATTTGTTTAAGGCATCCTGTGTCTTTGAAGTCAGTTCAATGTACAACATAGTGTCAGCTCATTAACATTGGATCAAAGTGTATATTAAATTTCTGATTAAACATCCCCTCTTTTGCAGCTACGAATAAGTACAATTATAGCTTCTTCCTTCCTGGTGTTGGTTTAAGATGAACGTGTGCTGAATTTTAGTGAGTTTGACTGGCTCCTACCCAGCTGGATAAACATACCTCAAGGAAATTAGGTGAAGTTCAGATTACAAGCCTTAGTGTCCAAAACTCCCTATATCTGTCCTAATTAACCTTCTTTTTGTCTGGATGATTATTGGGTTTAATATCTGTGTTATGTGAGGCTTGTTAAACATTTCCACAAGTCTTTTGGCGATTAAAAGCTGCCAGTACAAATATGTCCAGATAGCTAGGATTACTCTGGTTTGTTGATACTGCCTAAACAAAAGAAATCTTAGTATCTCACTAACGTGAATCAAAGATGGTGTGCCCATAATAACTATGAATATTTTTTTTTCCTGACAAAATTAAAAATTAATTCAAGAGTTGTTTAGAAAAAGGAGGCTAGTTGGCAGAAAGAAGGTAACACTTTTTTCTTTGGCCTTTATATCTAATGGATACACATTCACAGAATCAGAGGATCTTAAGGGTTGGAAGGGACCTCGAAAGATCATTCAGTCCAACTCCCCTACCAAAGCAGGACCCCATAGAGTAGGTCACACAGGAACTCGTCCAGGTGAGTTTTCAATGTCCCCAGAGAAGGAGACTCAGCAACCCATCTGGGCAGCCTGTTCCAGTGCTCTGTCACCCTCACAGTGAAGAAATTCTTCCTTGTGTTTCTTAGGAACCTCCTATGTTCCAGCTTATACCCATTGCCCCTTGTCCTATCATTGGACATCACTGAAAAGAGCCTGGCTCCATCTTCCTGACATCCACCTTTTACATATTTGTAAACATTAATGGGATCACCCCTCAGTCTCCTCCAAGCTGAAGAGGCCCAGGTCCCTCAGCCTTTCATCAGAAGGGAGATGGTCCACTCCCTTCATCATCTTGGTGGTCCTGGGCTGAACTCTCTCCAGCAGCTCCCAGTCCTTGAACTGAGGGGCCCAGAACTAGACACAGTATTGGTCCAGATGTGGTCTCATGAGGGCAGAGTAGAGGGGGAGGAGAACCTCTCTCAACCTACTGCCCACAGCCCTTCTAATCCACCCCAGGATGCCTTTGGCTTTCTTGGCCATGAGGGCACATTGCTGGCTCATGGTCATCCTGCTGTCCACCCGGACCCCCAGGTCCCTTTCCCTGACAGTGCTCTCTAAGAGTTCATTGCCCAACCTGTACTAGTACAAGAGGTTATTCTTCCCCAGATGCAAGACTCTACACTTGCCCTTGTTGAATTTCATTAGATTTCTTCCTGCCCAACTCTCCAGCCTGTCCAAGTCTCTTTTGGCAGCACAGCCTTCTGGTGTGTCAACCGCTCCCCACAGTTTAGTATCGTCACCAAACTTACTGACCCTGCCCTCTGTTCCCTCATCAAGATCATTAATACTATTTAACAGTACTGGTCCCAGCACCAACCCCTAAGGGACTCCACTAGATACAGGCCTCCAACTAGACCCTGCCCCATTGATCACAACTGTACCTTCTTCCTTATGTACTTCTCAATAGAAGACATAGGTAGAAGGTATCCTATCCCCACCACAGCATTGACACACAGACTATGTCTGTACTATGTGGTAGAGTCTGTGTGTGAGCGTGGGTGAAAGTATAATATGCCCTGGTGTGGTGGTTTTAGCTGGGGCTTGGTGCCAGATGCCCACCAAGTCATTCTATTACTCTCACTCCTAAACTGGACAGAGGAGAGAGAAATGTAACAAGAGGTTTGTGAATTGAGATAAGGACAGGAAGATTGTTCAACAATTAGCGTCACAGGCAAAACACTCAACTTTGGGAGAAATAGTTTGATTTATTATTGAGCAATCAAAATAGAGCAGGGAAATGAGAAATAAAACTGAATCTTAAAACACCTACCCCCACTCCTCCCTCTTCCCAGGACTCTCCTTCCTTCCACCCCAGAGGTGCAGGGGATGGGGGATGGGGGCTGTGGTCATTTCATTATCGATGGACTTTGTCGCTGCTTCTTCTCAGGGGGAGGCCTCCTCACACTTCCCACTGCTACACTGTGGTGTCCCTCCCACGGGAGGCAGTTCCTCATGAATTTCTCCAACATAGGTCCTTCCCAACGGCTACAGTTCCTAACAAACTGCTCCAGCATGGGGCCTCTCACGGGGGCAGCTCCTCACACCCTGCCCCAGCATGGGTTATCCATTGGAACAACAGTCCTTCAGGCACTGACTGCTCCTGTGTGAGTTCCTCACAGGATCACAAATCCTGACAGCAAAGCTGCTCTGGCCTGGGCTCGTTTCTCCCCATGGACTCCCAGGTCTTGCCAGGAGCTTGCTCCAGTGTGGGCTTCCCATGGAGTCACAGCCGCCTTCAGGCAATCCACCTGCTCTGGCATGGGGTCCTCCATGGGCTGTGAGTGGTTCTCTGCTCCTCCATGGACAGGCTGCCTTACTTCAACACAGGTCACCAGTGAATCCTTCTTCCAGTACTTCAGCACCTCCTCCCCCTCCTTCTCCACTGACCTTGATGTCTGCAGAGATATTTTCACATTCTCACTCCCTGTTGCTGCTGCAGTTTAGCCACTGTGCAACAAATTCTTCCCCTTCTCAAATATGTTATTCACAGAGGTGTTACCTTCATCACTAATTGGCCAGGCCTGGGTCAGCCGTGGGTCCATCTTAAAATTGTCTGGCAATGACCCTGTCAGCTACAAGAGAAGCTTCTGGCAGCTTTTTGTTTAAGGAAGCCACTACTGTCACGCCCTGCTACCATAAACCTGGCCCAGGCACAACCACTACACCTGGACTCAAATTTGTGTTTCAGGAGTACCGCTGCCTTTATTGTGGTTTGCTGATCTTTACTGAGTCATCATGGTTGTTCTGTAGTCCTGACTGCATGCAACAGATGGTCACTCAAGAGAAGTGTGTAGCAGAGTTACTGATTTGGGGGATCTTTTGAACATGACAGTAACAGAAGGAATTATGGAGAGAGCTGGTGACAAGTTTTAGAGTTGAACCTATGCAACCAGACTGCTGCCTTGGCTTCAATTGGTTCAGTTTAGAAGTTTGACTAGTTCAGGCTTGAACATGTATTCACACCTAAGTTTAAAAAATGCACATATAGCCAAACTGTAGTTGTCAACTGTACTTCTGTATAGAAGTGGTAGTTTATAGTTTGTGTTGTTACTTCATCTATGACCCAAACTTTTCCATCCAAAGAGAATTGTTTTGCCAGGATTTCGTATATGATTATAGAGAAGATAAAATGTAGTCTTACAGAGTACAAAATGCAGAAAATTAAAAGAAAAAAGACACCATAAGAAAAAAGATGTGGCATTTCAATGTGATACCATGAATATCACAGTATCATAGAATGGTAGGGATTGGAAGGGACCTCTAAAGATCATCTAGTCCTGCTAAAGCAGGTCCATCTAGATCAGGACACGTAGGAACATGTCCAGGTGGGTTTTGAAAACCTCCAGAGAAGGAGACTCCACACCCTCCCTGGGCAGCCTGTGCCAGGGCTCCTTCACCCTCACAGGAAATAAGTTTTTCCATAAGTTTAAGTGGAGCTTTTTGTGTTCCAGCTTTTGTCCGTTACCCCTAGTCCTGTCACTGAACACCACAGAAAGGAAGTGTTGCCCCATCCCCATGCCATGCACCTTTCAAATGCATTGTAAGAAATTATTTAATTATTTTGTTTTCCAAAGATAGTTAAGTAACTTTGTTTTGTTAGTTATTTTCCTCAGATTTCCAATATAAAAGATTGAAAAAGAACATTTTTAAAATATGTTAAATATTTTCATTTTATAATTGAGTTTTTGCATTTATCTTTGAAGATGCTGTTTGATAAATGTGAAATAAGAAATCTTTCAGTAGAGACAATTCTTCTAACTTAAATGGTATTTACTGAGTGCGGCTGAAGTGCATTGATTGCTATATATACAATTAGTTTGAGTGCAGATGTCTGAATAGAAGTGCATGTTTCTACCTGTTTCAGGCTTCCCAGATACTGTGTTTACTTCTGTATTTTTTCATACTGTAGATGATTACGAACAGCCTTCATGGCAAGTAGCTTGATCTGTGTAAAAGAAAACTTTCCCTGTATTAGCATGAGGAAAAAGTTCAATGGAATAAAATAGGAAGAAATTAATCATAGTTATTCTGAGCTTCTTTTACTGGTTCATAGCCAGCCCTAATTCAGACTGAAATTCTTAGGAGAGTGTAGTGTTTAGTAACATCTAAATGATCTTTCAAATAATAAAAAAACATTCCAGCACATATTTCTGAACTGTTAGATACTTAGCATGTCTCATTTGTCACTGATTGTTGTTGTTGTGTAGTTGAACAGTGTCCTAATGCAACCTTTGTGGAAAAACAAGGTGAAATTGTTTCTGTTTACCAAATTCACCTCTGCAAAATTGACTTTAAAGAAATTCCAAGATGAGTGTATTTATCATAATTGTGACTAGCCCCACAATCTCCAGCATACAGTTTCAAAGAAGTCAACTGCTTTGAAGTGATTAGAATATATTTCTAATATACTGCTCTTTCTTGTGTATATATGCAAGACAAATCTATTTTTTTCTAAGGCAGACTACATTATTTGGGAGTTTTAGTACTATTTTACTTGTCAGAGTTGAAAACATGTTGGATTAAAATATTAAAATTAATATTGAGAAAACATGAAAAACATGAGTATAGGGACATTCTTTTAAAGATAGCACTCATAAGCTGTGCTTATATGTGTTTGACATCAGGCCTATTCTGAAGTAATTTTAAAACATTGACTCTAATGCAGTTAGGATGATTTACTTAATACTCCTACACAGCTGAGGAGAGAGAAAGCATATGGAAAATGGATTTCAGGGGAGATAGAGGTTATGCATAGAGAAGAAAAGCATTGTTGATGTAACAAAACAGTAGAAAGGGAGTCATAATAGAGGGATGAGAGAGTCTATTCATTTAGGACTAAACTTTAAAGTTTTAGGCTATGATTTCCACTCACTTGAAGGTAAAGGTTGCAAATTGGATATGTAAGTGAACTTTCTGTGTCTGCATTAGTATTTGGGGCCTAGTGGGGACACGGGTGTGCTGAAGACATAGCATACTTTTTTTTTTTTTTTTTTCAGTATTCCAGCTTGCAGGGTCTGTGGTTGTCTGAGCTTGTTACCACACTGTTGTAAAACAAAAGGAATTGTAGTTGTGGTATTTTTTTTTGGTAAGGATTTTGTGCCACTGCAGTTTTTTTCTCTCTTCCTAGACCATATCATTGAGCTTGTTGAGCTTTGCAGCTGTTTAGCATTGTTCTATTTCAACTCTGGTTACCAAAAATGACCAGATCACTGATGTGAATGTGTTGGTTTTTATGCTCATTTGGAGCTTCTGGCTCTTTGAGAACTTGTTCATGGTAGGTTGTATTCTAGATTTGGAACGTTGGCCTCGGCTGAGTAATGCCTTGTGTGCTGGGGATTCATGGGTAAAAATTACAGTAAACTAGTGCTGCATAGTGTTAGCCAGCTTGCTATGTTGTGTGTAGGCCTCTGTGGCCTAAACATTCATACTTCATTTTGTAATAAAAGGTGTTATCAGTACTGCTTAGATTTTACTTTTCTTGAACTTAAAGTGTTGTCGGATCTTAAAACCCCCTCTGGTTATATATTCGCTGAATAAACACATGTCAACAATTTCTTATCAGAATGAAAGTGAAAAACCAGGAAAGAAGCATAAGCATTTCCTACACATGCCAGATTCACCAAAACTTGGCAGTTTGTGTGTCTAACAGGGCTTGACTCTCTTTGGACAGGCTTGAAGGCTCTAAAGTTTAACTATCCATTAACTCTGTATTTCACATTCAGGAAGGATATATGATGCATTTTTTGTATGATTTTGAAAGTAAATCTATCTGAGATCAGGGTACAAATTATGAGAAATTGGAAGGTGAGAACTCTGGGTAGGGAAGTGATAGTCTAAGTCCCAGATACTTGCTTTAGGCTCACAGGATTTGTATTTTTTGGTAGGCTACTGCAAAGTGTAAAAAAGATCTGTAAAACTGTAGTGACATTGATAAGTACTCATAAACTCAAATGAGAAAATATTTTGTTTGTTTTATTAATTTTTAAAAAAATCATGTCTGAGCCTCTTGCTTAAGAGCCAGGTCAGATACTTGTACAATTTCCGATATAAAAAACAAGTCAAAGCTTTTCAAATTAGAAAAAACTAAAATTCAGATGCCTGAGATTCAGTATATACTCTTTTTACTAATGTGGAAGTAGTTCTTTGTTACTGATTTATAACCATAAAAAACACATAGAATTTCCTTGGGGGAAGATAGATTTGGAATAGCTGGATGGTTGTTCTTCACTTATATTCCTCAATCATCAGGGACAAAAGCCCCTTTAGATACAATTGTACTTTATTGTATTATTTGCCTTATTGTGCTGTAATGTTTAAGTTCCTGAAGTACCTGAAGTCCTAAGTACCTGAATTCCCCAGTCAATTAATTGACAGACTGTTATGAATGGAATTTTGAAAGGTTTTGTGCTGAGAGGACACTTGTGCTAACCAGAAGGAAATACCACATAATGAGCCATACATCTTAAACTGTGCCTCTCTTGGGCTTATATGTGAGAACAAAATTCATAGCTCAATTCTTCTGTTTCAACATGTCAAATATTATGTTTACATTATGAACGAAGATGCCAGTGAGACAATTTTGGAAGCAGAAGCATATTGGTGAGGTCTGTGTGAGCCAGCCTGGGTTTGGCAGCTGTGTCAGTGTGTGCCAGCTAGAGAATGTCACCAGGAGTACTGCAGATCCAAGGTTTCCTGTGTTAGCAACTAAGCTGTCTTGTCCCATATGAATACAATGCAGAGCATACACAGGCTAATATTTTCCTTTGCTTGATTCCAGTTTCAGCCACTCAGAAAGAGGCCTTATGAGCAAATGTAGCTCTTGTGTCAGTGAGGTGGCAAACTCGGGCCTGTGGTTCGGATGGGTCACATCATCTAATTGTGGGAGCCCATACGTGTGTGATGAGACAGATAAAAGTCCTGCAGAAAAATGAGCCAGTACTGAGGAAACCAAACTACTAGCTTCTGTATCTTGTTTCAGGATTTTAAGTTTTCAACTCAGTGCTGCACATGAGCAAGTGTGCTCATGAATTCATAGCATTTGGACTCCAGCTGCTCATCACACGAGGATTTTCTGTGCAATAGAAACTTCCTGGCTTTAATAGGTACTGGAGCTCTGCATTCTGCTTTTAGAGCATAGAGCAGTCATGAAATGAGTTGTCCTTTTCTGGAATAAAAGCTGATTTTTAAATTTTTTTTTTTTTCCTAATCAAATGACTGGTAGTTGTCCTGGTACAGCTTCCATAGTTAGAATTTCTCTCTCTTGCATGATCAGAAGTCCACCATAAATCATATTCTTTTTATTAAACTTCATGTTTTCAGTTGATATTTGGTATAGTTTGAGTGGACTTGCTGCAGAAGACCTCTTATTGTGCCCAACTTGTGATTTCTTGTTGAAATGAAATGAAGACAGGTGAGAAGCTGTCAGCCTGCCACACTGGACTCAGTTCTGGGGTAATTTAAAGCAAAACTGTAGCTGTTTGAAAAATGCCATTTGCTCAATTTTGGGTGCAGTGGGGTTTTCAATTATTTCAAGAGGTAATTGTTTTGGTTTTTTAGGGTTTTTTTTAATGGCATGTTTGGATTTACGAGAAACAGAGTCTTACTGAATCAGTGAGCAGAAGATGTGGTTCAGTATTGTCACAAAGATACAGATATTCATGAATTTTTATTGTGCAATAAACCAGATGTCAAGAAGACAATGTGTTTCAGAGCACTTAGAATATAATTTCAATTTTATTTAGAACTGCAATTTGTTTTTTCATTCCTCAGAGTGCATGTTTCACTGGTGAGATTTGGTTACGCAAGTCACATTGTATTCTCTTGGCCTGTTTTAAGCTTAAAATGTAACTCAACATGATTATTAAAAAAATGTCATAAAATTTTGATCAGCCTAAGAAATCTGGTTTTTTGCTAACTGTTTTTTTGGAATGGTAACTGTTTCAGGGAAAAAACCTCAAATAGACTTAACTAATTACAGAAGAGCTGTGGCTAGCATGCTGCTCCATCTCTTTTCTCATGACCTTCTAATTTTATGATGGTTTTTGTGTGTGTGTAACCAATTAAAATAGACAGTGTGTCAAAATACCGTAGTCCAAATGCCCAACAGCTGGGATAAAGGGGTAATAATCCATGTCCTGGAATCACAGGAAACAGAGAAGGGATAAGTTGCAGATAATTTAGTCTTTGTACTTATGCGCAGCTTTTCCTCAAAGTACATCATTAAATTTTAGTACTGATCTAATACACTGACATATTACTAAAATTATAGTGTTTAATTTTGTCAGTTTGTCTTTTCCGTTGCAGAAGTCAATGCCCGGGACAGAAAGATGAACTAGATCACTTCAGATTCTCTACAGACAATTCTTCTGTGATTACATAGTTCTTGCTGATCTTTCTGAGTCATGTTTTGACTTCGGATAATAGTGTTTTGCTCCATGTATTGTTTTATATCTCTTCCCATCTATTTGAAAGCAAATGTTGTTTTCAGATTTTGAGGAAGTAGTTGAGATATTTATCTTGTCATATCAGTCTTCGGAATCTTTTCTCTCCCTTCTTCCTCCTCCTTTAGCTCATGCATATCAGAACTCTTTGGGCATGAGAAGTTGGTTCACATCTTTGTCCTCATTCTGTAAAAAGAATGAACTAAGAAGCTGCATTTTAGAGCTCATAAAGTGCTTAACATGGTGACTGTATTCTTCTTTGTTTTATTGTTTAGTAGCATGAAAGGGAGAGGCAAGACATCTAGTTTTCTCTTCTGAGAGGAAAAAAACTTCAGGTTCATTTTTGGTGTCTTATTCTGCCACTATATGCTTATCTTAGGTCAGAAATCTTTTAAGAATGGACAGGACTCATGTATGAGAACAGGATTTGCCAATAGAAGGTTAATGAAATCAACATTAAGAGTGTTCTTATTTTATATGATGAGACTCTATTTTTTTTTTTCTGTGTCAAACTTGGTAGACCTTAGAAGATCTTCTGTGTCTGCATTGAAAAGAATCAGAATTCATCATTGGGAGTGGTTTTCTAGGTTTACTTATTTAAGATAATTCCAAATGTTTTGCAACAGCATCAACTAATCTTACTCTTTAAATTATGTAACAAACAGTGTAGTGTATAGTGCCATTCTCAGTATTTAGCACTGTTAGGGAGCATAATTTTTGCCCTATGACTTGATAAGCAATGTTCTGCCACTGCATCCTTTTCATTTTTATTATATGGAAAACTCTTGTCCTAATTGTCTGCAGGTTTTTATAAAGTTCACATGAGCAATTGGTAAACGACTACTATAGTGTAGCTAATTTTCTGGTATCAAAATGACTAAAGCCAGCTGGGAGAGTTCTGTTTTAGGGTTGCTATAGATCTTTAATGCTATATACTTGATAAACAGATCAAAGATCTATGTTTAATTGGTTTCAAATCTAAACAAAACCAAAACTGAAATATAAGCATTTAAATATCTGTTCTGAGGCACAGTGCTGCTGGATATTGAATACTTTCTGGTATATATACAGTGTTCACAGTGATTTCACTGGTAAGTATATTTGTATAGTGTTTCACAGGGTGAATTCTGCATGAAGGAACAAACTCAGTTTTCTGAAAGTTTTTTAGTTTGCTTATTTCTGAGCAGTTTAGCCAAATTGAAATCTGTGAAAACAGTAGGTGATGTGGTTGTCAGGACTTCTCACATCTCTTCTGCTTTTCAATATCTGAATAAACTTAAAACTGTCCTCACAGAAACCACCTAATATGTACGTAGAAGAATGTCTGAGAAAATAGCATCTCAGGTCTGTACATGTGCTTACAGTAGATGTTTATGAATGACTTCAGATTCTTTTTTTTTTTTTTTTTTTGGAAATTGGCCCTCAGAGTGTACTTACAGTTTTTCATTGCTCTATTCAAGTCTCATATAGACTAAGTAGTGTGATCTATGCAGTAAGATGTATTAAAAGATAAAGAAAAATAGAAAAAGATAGAAAATGTATGTTAAAATTCTTTTTTTTTTGAGTGCAGCTAGCTGATATTAATACTAATGACATTTAGACATCTCTGTGTTTTGTTCCACAGGCAGCAGGAGCAATTTGTCCTCTAGTTTCAACTGTTATTGCCTCTGCTGCAGATGGCTGTTTGGATCACTCATTGGAACGGGCGAGGTACAGAGCGAGTGAAATGCCTCAGGCTTTCTTGTTTGATATAATCTATGAAGCATACCAACTGGTAAGAGTATGAGACTTGGAGACTTTATTTCCATTTTCTTTAGCATTTTTTAAAAAAGATAACGTTGTTTCTCTCCTTTCAACATCTATTTCAGAGAGATAAAAACTATAAAACTATAAACTGTAAAACCATATGCATATTACACCTCTGTAGTCTTTTAATGAAAATGCTTTATCGTTATAATCTAGTCAGCTTTTTTGGTTATCAAATTGCCAAGTACAAAAGGGGGTAGGGGTCTAAATTATTGGAAACTGAGATTTGCTTTTATTTTTATTGCAGATTAAATAGATTACTTTAAACACTCTAACCTACACGTTTAAGTTGAATATGTACTATGTATATGGTGTTGACTGAAAGTACCAAAGAGTTTTGGAGGCATAACATAATAATGGCATTATGTAATAATATGATGGGATACATGCTGTTTTAAAATATTGGGATAATATTAACTTGATACATCTAGTTAAAAATTGTTTAATTTGTTTTGTTTTGCATGTGTATTGTACATAATTTGATTAGTGGCTGAAAATAGGATTTACTTGGTCTCTATTGGGATTCTCCATTTTTTTCCTACTATATTGCTTTGACAACATCTTTTTTTTAAGAAAATAAAAATTATGGGTTTTGTATTAAACCTTGGCTCTTTTGCCTTTGTCTTGAAGACTCCTTTTATTAGTCCCACCCTGCATTTGCACCTCACTGGAGGCACTCCAGGCTTTCATCTTGGCGTTCTACTTCCTTTTCATTCATCACCTTGTGGAAATTGCCTGTCTTCCAGGTATCTTCCAGGCTGACTGGAAGCTGAGCATTTCTTCATTTGTCCCTTGGAAGGAATTATGTTTCTCTCCAGTAATACTGACAGTCATATTTCCCATCAGTCTTTCATTTCTAGACTAAAATAGCCCAAATTACTGATATCTACCTTCAAAGAGTACATTACTTAGACGTTACCAATAACAAAACATGGACATGGACAGACAGTGAAGATGAAAGAATAGGTTAATTGTTCAGTAATTGTTTCAATTAGAAATGTTGGCACAAATTCCATGTCATGCCCTTTATGCTTAATACTTGAAGCTATTCTTAGATGATCTAGATGAAGCGCTGTTCAAGATTAAGAGGTATTCAAGTGACTGGACTAGCTTCAACCTTTGTACTTCTGATGAGAAGCAGGGGGATGTTCTTGGTGTAGGTGATAACACAGCTGATAATTCTAAGTGAGACTGTATCTTGAATGTAGTGGGCATATTTGTTAAGAAGCAGCATATAGGTGCATAAAATGTTGTCTCTCAGGAGACAACAGCTACTATTGGTAGATATCAACAAGAAAGATACAGTTGTCTGTCTCTTTTGTGAAATTTCAAATCTCTTGTTTATGCGCTGTTTCTCAAAAACCGCCCCCCAAACCCCCATTTTTTCCTACTGTGTTTGCTCTTAGTTTGCAGATACAGTGGAGCTGGCAAATACATCAAAAGCTTTTGCCCTAAGTGCCTTGCTCAAAAACTGACTGTATTTGCAATCCCTATGCTCCTCTGAATAGTGTTCTCTTCTCACATATGCATTCCATCACTTGTCTTTTTTTGTATCCATGCTCTTTCAAGAACAAGCCACCAAAGTTGTAAGCAAGCAACCAAGCCTATGGTTCCTTGTCCCCAGTTCCCTTTGCATTGGCGAAATTCTGGTCATTTAAATGCTCTGTGCCTTTGAGCTCTGGGAAGGATAACACTTTGCTAAACCTCTCAGCTCATATTGTTTGCTAATTATTTATGTTTCAATAGTGCCTGGCTGTCCAAGTCAAGGATTAAGACCCTATTGTTCTGGGAACTGTATAAAGAAAGATAGATGATAGTTGTCCTGAAAAGCTTAGTCAAGCTACTGTAAGACAGATTTTTGTAGAAATGGTTACAGCTTGTGTTGGTTACTGAATATTAAGTTACCCATCATTAGTTCCCACAACAACCAGGTGAAATAGATAAGTATTATTATACAGATGAAAAAAAAAATTAAAAATTTGTAACTCACGTTGCAAGTCATTGACAAAGCTGAGAACAGAATTAGCTTTGGCAGACTTGGTGTGGGATCATGATCCTGTGTGCTTTATAAAACAGTTATGACCTTTATGCAACAGTGTGGAGAAAACCAAAGGAGTTCCTTGGAGAGAAACTGTCCACTTGAATTGTTAATTCAAATAACGTAGTCTTTTCAGTTACTTTGTAGGTAATGTGGACTGTGTTTAAACTCCATCTCCATTTAAATGCATCATCTGATTTGAGTACCTATATTTAGAGAGTTTGCTTCCAGATGTGTTCTTTTTCATTAATTTAAGATCTCTGAGTATCTTGACTGCTAAGTTGCAACATTCAATTTAGGGTTAGTTCTCTGATAGTTACAGATTTGCCATCTATAATCTTATTTGTGCTATTTATCTTGTACTAATCTGGGCAGAGGAGACTAGTGCTACTCCTTTTATTGCTACTGTGAATGTATTGAGAACTAGAAAGGAATAAGCAATTAACACTTTTAAAATACGTAAAAATACTTTTGTGATCTTTTTCAAATAAAAAAAGTAATTTCCTTAAAAATCTTTTTCCCTTTCTTACCTGGTTAAAAAATTTGTAGTAATAATTTGGGGAAAAATATGTGCTTTCTACATAAAATTAACTGAAGTAGATACAACATGCAAAAAATTGCTTTACAATATTATCTTAAATATGTATACTACAGTGAGATCCCTTTACATTTGGTGCCAAAAATCCAGCATGGCTTTTAAGGATATTCTGCTAGGTTGTCTACATGTCATGCCCATGTCATTGAGATGCATCTCATTTTTATGTACTCTCTTCTGTGTTACCTAGAACATACATTCTCCAAACAGAACTTCTTGTTCAGATATATGTTGTTTTTGCATTTAACTGTGATGATGTCAAGATTTCTGACATAACTATTAACTTCTCAGCTTTATAGTAGTGCTGTTTAAACCTTTTAAATGTTGTTGCTCAAAAATTACATGTACTCTGTTGCCTTTGTAATGACTGTGAGAAATCATTAACAGAAATATTCTTCATCACTTACATGTAGTAAGTTATACTTACTACATATCTGATATTTAATTCTATTTTAACAAGGCTTTTCAAAGGTTAAAACCCTTAGATCTCAAAGGTTAAAATCTAATGTGATTTTTCTGGCTTTGGATTTTCCTTATTACAGGCACTTTGTCAAAAAAAAAGAAAAAAAATGTAAGAGTGGAAGTGACATCAAATTAGAGTCTGTTTGGTCAGTTACCCAGAAATGGTGTTAAGTATTCCATCCATTACCTCTGAAGAATGCTATGAAATAATTTCTGTTGGGTTTCTAATTTTTGCTTGTGTTGTGTGTGAGAGTTGGGTTTTGTTGGAATGTATGCACCGTATTGTTTTGAAAATGTTTTCTTTATACCCCCAGTCACATCTGGTTTTGCTAGATGTATTAACCTGCAATCATCTGGGTTTTAGGGAAGTCCTCCTCTCTCAGTTCCATAATGTTTCTTGATCCTGATGGGGAAATTGTTTCATGCTACAGAAACGTATCCAAGGACTTCTGTCTGCAAAGTAGGGTGGGTAGGTTTGTTAGTTTTTAATCCACAGAGAAGTACATAGAACTGAAATGGAAAGAGCAATCAAAAAAATGGTGAGATACTGGGTACTGCTAGGGCTTCTAATGGTTAATTTTGAATATTTTTTTAACCATACTGAATAGTATAGATTTATGAAAATATTTCAGTAATAAAAATCTCAGACTTTTGAATTAGCATCAATTTTAACACGTTAGTGGTAGAAGCAGCTTTTTTTGATATGTCTGTGTATATACTTCAGAGTTAAAAAAAAAAAAAGACATTCAGATGTCCCATATTTTTACTTTTTACCAGGGGAATGCAAGCAGTTTGAAGGGCATTGTTGTTTTTTTGGCGATAGAAGAATTGGGAGGACTTTGTATCTACGTTTTGTGATGCAGGGAGTAAGTGGAGGTACAACAGGGAAAGAAAAGCCTTTCAATATTCTTTTGCCTCAAATAATAATTGCTCCAATGCAGCAGGATTGGAAGACCACTGTTCAGGAAATAGCTAGTGGAGTTCCACAGCCAGTGGAACTAAAATGATACCTTGATCTTAAAAAGCCTCACTACTCTGACTTAGGTGTAATTAGATAGAGCGCTTAGCTGTAATAAATGAATAAGCATAATGGGATTTTGGCAGATATGGACACCTACCCCTGTATATAATGCTTCTTAACACTTTCCTTTGCAATTTTCTATTTCAGTTGGTTTTGTGAAGCATGGGAAACTAGATATTTATTTCTATTTCAGTGAAATAGAAATAACGTCTCCACTTTGTAGTAGGACTTGGGAATTTGGCATTGGGATGGTCCTGAGTTGAGAAGAGGATGTATTATACGGGCCTCCTTACACATGCCTGTGAGTGCCTCTTCAGTTTTTTTTATGAACTGCATCACTCCTTTCATGCACTTCAATTTGTTAAATATATAAAAGGCCATATAAATGTGTTAAGGGGATGAATGTAATGTTGCATAGGTGCTCTTAGTATTGGTACTTCCTAACTTGTGACTTCTCGTTTCCTACACAATGTCGTGAACCATACCACTAACCTTCAGTAAATATTAGTAGTGGACAAGTTAAACCTTTTAAAATAAAAAATGCAAATCTATAATTTGTAAAATTTGAACTTTTACCTGTGTAAAAGTTCAAAAATTGCAGAATACATGATGTACTTAAATTCTAACCTGCCTGGGACAAACCCAACCAGTTAATAAGAATTAAATTCTTAATCTTTGGAAATGCATGTTTCTTTTCTATTCTAACCAACCCTAAGGGAAATGAGAAAAGTTTTAAGTGTTAATTGAATATCCACCCTTTCCAAAGATAGCAAATAAAGGATAAATTCTTTAGACCAGACTTGTTCATTTTTGCTTAAGGCGGTTTCATGTTTCTGTTCAGCTTTTTAAATTAAATAGGAGCAAATGCAAACTATGATCCTTTAAGCCTGGGAGGAGGAAGGTGAGGGGAAGACTTCACTTACCAGAAGTAAATTGATGCCCTGGAGCAGTATCTTTAAAGGAATTAAGAGTATCAGGAAGTCATATAGACTACCTTTTTCCTTTAATCAGTGTATGCTGAGACTGATTTCTGTAATACCTGTTTCTGACATATTGTGAAATGCACAGAGATCTCAGACATCTTTTGTCCTTAACACAGAACATCTTGTTGTGTCATGTCACCTTAGTATACAAAGTAATGCAACTGCAATACACAAAGGCTGAAATACCCATATTTAAAGCAGTGTGTATTTGAAATGTATCTGCCAAAGCAATGAAGGTAGCAGGTAGCTTTGCCTTTCCTGATCTGGCAGAGAAACAACTGAAAATGGAAGCAGATGAGGAGTGATATGTAGAAAATCCTGACTAGTTTCTATGTCAGAGATGTAAGCGAAAAACATGATATGGTTAGAGAATTTTCAGCATGAGTACTGGGGATACAATAAAATTTCTCACCAATGACACCAGTCTGGTGAAGCTGAGGACCTTGTAAGAGCTACACACAGCTGAAGAAAGAGTTGGACGTTAGAAGTCTATTCTGCAGGAATCATTCACATGTGAATAGCACAGCAAAATCTGATCACTGTTTAGAGGGACAGGTTTATTAGAATCTTATTTTTAAAAAAAAAATGATACTTTTGTTTTCTGGTAATATATTTTATATTGTTTTATACTTGGCCTCAAGATCTTCTCTACCAGGAAAATATACCGCAAAAGTTACACCATTTTCTTGGAGTATTTGTATTGCATATATAGTTACTTTACTCATCTGTTCATAGTAGGCTTTTTGTAGATTGTAGAAGTTTATATTTAGCTAATCAGAACAATGATGCTGAAATAAAAAAAAAAGTAAAAAGACGAACAGGAAGCAGGAATATTCATTGAAGGGAGATGAGCATCAACATGTTTCTCTGATGCATATCTGTAACCTTCTTACGAATATCCACTCAGAACAGACTGACCTTAGGGACTCTATCTCATCTGTATAGAAACTATGCAGAGATTAGTACTCTTTGAAACTACACTGAATTAATAATAGCCAAAATTACCCACTGTTGGGGTAATAAGCAAACCCATTTACTTATGGGACATTACAGCATCTGCCTGCATAGGAAAGCACTGCTACATATAAGCATAGTAATAACAAGATATAGAAGAATAATGTGTCAGGAAAAATTGTGCAAATACTTTGATGCTAAATTTTGGGAGGCAGATGTTCTTCCACTCCCCCCAAAAATCATTACAAGATGTTCGCAGATGGGGTTGAGATGAGGAGAAGAGATATTCTGCAAACTCTCCAACCTGGTCGTCAGCAGAAGAAAAGGAAATCCCCAAATTGTTCTCCTTTAACAAACCCCTGGGAGTGTTCAGGAAAGATTTTGCCAGAGTAAGAAAGGAACTTGGTTATTGTTAGGCCCATTGTAGAAGTATTTGCTCAAAATATTGTCTTTTCTGTACGTAAATAATAGAGAGTGTATTCCATGTGAATTTTGTAAACTTCTAAAGTGCTTTTTGAAAGGGCACAACATTACTGAGATTCTTCAAACATGTGTGAAGCATTTCAGTGTCCTCTGTAGCAGGAAAGTGGAGTCAGCTGTAGCAGTTCAGTAATATTTTGGCATAGGTCAGGCGAGTCCTTCGAGGCAAAATGTCTAGACTGATTTGAGGATTTTCCTGTGAGTTCATTCTTTGTTGAAGAAATCAATGTCTGTCGAATGAACATCGCCAGGAGCAACAAGCGATTAAATGAACAGTAGCAGACAAATTATTGAATAAAACCTTGGTAACTTCGGGAGCAAGGGTCAGATTCAGAGAAAGGACTGAAGGGTCAAAATGGAAATGAAGCAGATTTTGGTCATTTAAGTGTGGAATTTTTCAGGAATTCTGAAAAAGAACCACTGTTCACCTCCCTCCAAAGACACAAAATACCTAAATCTTCAAGGCACCTCAACTTTTTTCTCTTCTTAAACATTCACTAAATATGAAACTCTGTATGCCAAGGCATCTAAGTTGGAGGAAGGCTGAACAACTTAATATATTGCTGTAGAGCAGGTCTGCAGAGAGGGACTGGGAGTTCTGGTTGATAACAAAATGAGCCAGCAATGTGCCCTTGTGGCCAAGAAGGCCAATGGCATTCTGGGCTGTATGAAGAAGAGGGTGGCCAGCAGATTGAGAGAGGTTCTTCTCCCTTTCTGCTCTGCCCTGGTGAGGCTTCATCTGAAGTCCTGTGTCCAGTTCTGGGCTCCCCAGCTCAAGAGGGACAGAGAACTTCTGGAGAGAGTCCAGCGCAGGGCCACCAAGATGATCAGGGGACTGGAACATCTTCCTTATGAGGAAAGGCTGTGCGACCTGGGGCTGTTTAGAATAGAAAAGAGAAGACCAAAGGAGACCTCTTACAAGGAGATGACTTACAAGTAGTTAAAGGGTGTATGTCAAGAGGATGGAGCAACGTGTTCTTCTGTTGTCTCCAGTGATAGGACAAGGGGTAATGGATATAAGGTGGAAGGCAAAAAGTTCAATTTATACATAAGGAAAATCTTTGTTGTGAGGATGAGGGAGCCCTGGCACAGGCTGCCTAGAGAAGTTATGGAGTCTCCTCTGGAGGTTCCCAAACCCTTGTAGACTCGTTCCTGTGTGACATGATCTAGGTGGACTTGCTTAAGCAGGGGGGGTTGACTAGATGGTCTAGAGGTCCCTTCCAACTCCTACCATTCTGCGATTTACCTCCTATAAACTTTAGCTCAGAGAAAAAAAATAAAATTGCCTGATGCTGTCTGGCTATGATATGGTGATATGGGTCAGAGATGTTTGTTTTTGTAGTGTAAAAACACTGAAAAAAAACCCCATGGTTTTTAACATATGACAAAAAAGTGTTTGAGATACATAGATTTTATTGTAAACTGTAATAGGTTATTCTTGAACTTCATCTTCTTAAAGAAAGCATCAGACATCTTTTAGTAGGTGTGTTATATTGTAAGGATGATCAGTTTACATCACTCTTCTTCAGATGTATTTTGTGGTTACTACATGCTCTCTGTGTGTTTGTATGGAGATCCACTTCCTTTCCACCCTCCCCGGCTTTGGTCACTCACTTTGTGTTTAGTTATATGTTCAAGTTTTCTAAATGTGTGCCATTTTAACGTCATTGTTTTTTTTCCTATTTCTGCATTCTAATTTGTGTCCCTTGTCAACTGTATTCTGAAATATGGAATCAAGATGTGATGTGGGAATTAGACAAGAGCTAGCTAATATAATAGTAATCTAGTACTTGTTTGATTTGTATGAAGACAGTACTACAAGGCAATGGTTATTCTTTATATAGAGTCATAAAGGCAGTGTACTTCCATCTGCCTATGTAATGTACTAAGTAGTTACAGTTTTAGTATAACTACCTACTTGGTTGGTCCAAGTCTGCTTACTTTGCTGAGTAGTACAGTACCATGGATTATTTCAGTTTATTGAAATTCCTACTCCAGTTCCTCTGATGGTATAAAATACATATTTATTATAGGTAATGTCTGTCAGTTTTTCAACATGTTTCAGCCTAACAAAGAAAGCCTTCCTCCTGATTTGTAGATGGGTCATTAGATCTGATTGTGTGACAAGGAGATCTATGTAGCTCCTAAATGTTGAAAGAAAACCTAGTAGTAGTAGTAGTAGTCCTTTTTTGTTGTTGTTGGTTTTTGATTTTGTTTTTTTACCAAAAGTTTACTTGAAGCTTCAGTAGAATGTGAGTTCAGTTCTGTTCATTCCTGCTAAAAATTGGTTTTTTTTGATTTTGATGCAAAATTGCAATGGAGTGAGTTTATTAATAATAATGCAGCTTTTCAAAGGAGTTTGAAATACCTTTCTCCATTCATCTTCAGGCTGATGTACACAAGAATGATGCTTAAATACAGGGTTGTCAGCATCACCTAAATGAACATGGATGTGGGCTACTACCCACTACACCTGTTCGGTGTGGGGATGAATGATATAATGAAAAAAATATCTCCAGGATCAAAAAGAATTTTATAAACTTGGGGGAGCAAGTAAAAAGTAGAGGGGCTCAGGTTATTTTCTCCTCCATCTTATTCACTAGAGATAAAGGGGGAGTCTACAATGAAAAAATCACCCAAGTGAACTCCTGGCTGAGAGGCTGGTGCCGGCAGGAAGGTTTTGGATTCTATGACAATGGATCCTTCCTTGGGGACTACAGCTTGATAGGACAGAATGGGATTCATCTCTCCCATAAGGGTGCTGGAATATTTGGGAATTGGCTAGCCAACTTGATCAAGAGGGCTTTAAACTAAGGGACTTGGGGGGAGGGGGGAGAAGCAACATAGAACAAGCTGTCCTCTCTTGTTGGGAAACAAGATAGGACAGGGAACGCAATGATAAGTGCCCTTCATCCACACACTGTGCTGAGATGCAGAAGGCTGACCACCCTGAGGGAGAGCCAAACCGGGGAGGATCCTTCTGCACCTGTCCAGGGAAACCTGTGTGTTTGAGTAAGCCCCTGCGCTGCCTCTACACCAATGCACTCAGCCTGGGGAATAAGCAGGAGGAACTGGAGACGTGGGTGTGGATGCGGGGCTACAACCTCATTGCGGTCACAGACCTGGTGGGACAGCTGCCATGACTGGAGCACAGCTATGGAGGGTTATGTATTGTTCAGGAAAGACAGACTAACAAGGCGTGGAGGTGGAGTTGCTCTCTATGTGAAGTAGCAATTAATGTGCACTGAACTGTGCCTGGATGGGGATGAGGGGCAGGTTGGGTGCTTATGGGTAAAAATTAATGGGCAGGGCAAGGCAGGTGATATTGTTGTAGGGAGTTTGCGACAGGCCACCTGATCGGGAGGAGGAAGCAGATGAGGCCTTCTATGAACAGCTGAGAGCTGCCTCATGATCACAGACCCTGGTCCTCATGAGGGACTTCAACCTCCCTGATATTTGTTGGCAAAGCCACACAGCCAAGTGCACACAGTCCAGGAGGTTCCTACAGATTGTTGATGACAACTTCCAGTTATCTGAGCTCTTCAACTCAAGAGGGACAGAGAACTTCTGGAGAGAGTCCAGCACAGGGCCATCAAAATGATCAGGGGACTGGAACGTCTTTCATATGAGGAAAGGCTGCGGGAACTGGGACTGTTTAGTCTAGAGAAGAGGAGACAGGGAGGATCTTATTAATATTTACAAATATCTAAATGGTGGATGTCAGGAGGCTGGGAAATCCTTTTTTATGATGTCTAGGAACAGGTAATGGGATGAAGCTGGAACATAAAAAGTTCCACTTAAATATAAGAAAAAACTATTTCACTGTGAGGATGACAGCCCTGGCACAGGCTGCCCAGGGGGTTTGTGGAGACTCCTTCCTTGGAGGTCTTCAAGACCCACCTGGACATGTTCCTATGTGACCTGATCTAGGTTGACCTGCTTCTACAGGGGGTTTGGACTAGATGATCTCTAAAGGTCCCTTCCAACCCCTAACGTTCTGTGATTCTATGAATGTCCTAATTTGTACAGTCTTCAGGTTGTAGTTCTGAGATGTTTTCCAAAGAGATTTTCCAGTTACTTCATCTGGCATCTTTTTACCCAAGTAGCTTTTCCCTGAGATTTAGAGGAGTAAATATCTTTTTCTCTTTCCATGTCCTTAAAACTTACCCAGTTCTTTTCAGGATAAATATACTACATGAATTTTGTTGGTAATGGTGAATCTGCTTCCGCAGGGGTGTTGGACTAGATGATCTCTAAAGGTCCCTTCAAACATCTACCATTCTATGATTCAAAACCTGAAGCTAGATTGGTGGTCTGTTAAGACAACTATGCTAGTTTAGATAGGTCTGTGCTTGATTAGTTCTTTGACACAATAGTAGAGCAAGGATGTTGTATGAATCCCTACCTTGCCCTAATTAATTTCTACTGCAAGAGTGTTTGGAGAAGTTCTAATGCCATGCATAATAAAAAAAAAGTGGTTTTTTTTTTGCTAATGGGATAATTACTTCCATTTTATGGCACTCCTCATCCTGTAGGATCTCAAAGCACTTTGTGAATTTACTTACTAGATCTTGGAGCTGTTTGCAGTGGTGCAAAATTGCCACACCCTGAATAAGATCTAGCATTTGTGTTGCAGTGAAAGGCTTTTTTGTCTTCAGATGTAATTTGGAGAGTGAACCTTAGGGAGACACGCTACAGTTATTCAAGATGGAAATTAGACTGGATTATGAGAATATTGCTGTAAACGTTACTGGATTTGCCCTTATAAGTGTACTGTACCCACGCAAATCACCCATTTGGCACTGTCTCAAAACTCACTGGATACTGAGCGAGGATCACTGCATCCAGCATATGGGAGAACATCCATTTGAATTGCATTTACTACTTGTTTTGAGAGAGCAAAGAAGCGAAGAAGGTAGTGATGCTAGAGATTTTAATGTCTTAAGTACTGACAGTTTAGTGTATCGAAAAGCAAGGAAAAAGACCATTTATAATCTTGCATAATTTCAAGAGGTGATTCTCTCAATTGTTCCAAGACTGAATAATTTTCTCTGTTCAAAATAATTTTAAAAAAAGCTATGCATTTTAACTTGCCCTGAATTTGACTCATGTCTGCTTCTAAGCCTTAATAATTGGTTGCTTAATTTTAGAACTCGATACAGAAATCCCTTTACTGGAAGAAGGTGAACAATCACTTCCCTATATTTTCTTAGAATAATCTAAATAAACTGCAGTTTACTACACTGGGACAAGTTTTTTGGTTTTTTTTTTTTTTTGGTCGTATGTATAACTCTTCTAAGTATTTACAAGATAATTTTTTAAAGCGTGAACAATGAATCCTAACACAGTATTTTGACTACTACTGTTGCCACATAGAATATTAATATTTTCTTATTTCTTTTTGGCTTTGTAACTAAAATATAACTTTAAAAAAAATCATACATTGTATATGTGGTCTGAAATTCCATGTTCAGCTGCATGCTTAAAATAACTCTTGTGTCTTTTCCAAACATTGGAAAAATCAATATTGTCTTACGGTTACTCAAGACCTGTTTTATTAATTCAGTCTGATTAAATACTAACTCTTAGTTGCATCAAGTATTTTGTTTTCATACCAATGCCATTGTTTATTCTCACCTAGTTCGTATTCTCATTTTCATTATACTAGTTTGTGTCAACTTTGTTGGAGTAACATTAGGAATATGTCTTTTGGTGTGGCACAGAGAGAATTTTAGGGAAAGGCTGAGGTTTGACTTTGGTGATCTGTTACTGTTTCAGGATTATATGTGTAAACTGGGACTTTACCAATAGTAATATTCATCCTAGTTGCCAGTCATATGGACGCAACGCATGCTGAGTGCTGGCTGCTAGGGCATCTTGTGCAAATTACGTGCCTTTAGCAGATGCCCTTGAATATGACTTTAACCTTGATTCGACCAGAAGGGAAATTGAGCTCTCCAGCAAGTCAGTCAAGGGCATTTTGTGTGACTCTGAACAGAAGTACCGGAAAGACTTGCACCAAAACAAACCTCTTCTACACACTAAATTGGTATTATAGACAAGTCCTTGATATTTCTTTTTCATGCCTACTGGTACCCTTCTTTCCTTGCCAAAGCACCTCAAGTTATTCTTATGTTTTTATTCCTTAATAGCAAAGCTGCACTTTATCACCCTTTCTCTACAGGATGATCATGATTCGTCTAGGAAAACATAGCAGGTCTCGTTCTCTGGAAGGACTGAATTATGGATTACTCTGGGTAAGGTGTTAGGGCTCTCCATCTAATTTTAAAACAGAACTAGGGTTTTAAAAAATTATAGTACTAGTGTTTTTATGACTTCAATGTGAAGTCAAACACATGTACTTCTTTTAAAGGATGGCTGGTTTGCTTAGACCTCTCCTTTTTCAGAGACAGAAGCAGTAGTAGCCAGAATAAGATTAAGACTTAAAATCTAGGCTTTAATCATAGAATAATTTAGGTTGGAGAAGACTTTGAAGGTCATCAAATCCAACCATTAACCTAACATTGCCAAGTCCACTACTAAACCACGTCTCTAAGTGCCATGTCTACATGTCTTTTAAATACTTCCAGGGCAGTATACTCAACCACGTCTCTAGACAGCTTGTTCCAAAGCTTGATAACCCTTTTGGTGAAAACAAAAATCTTGATACTTAATTTAAACCTCCCCTGGTGCCACTTGTGGTAATGATACAAACACTATCATCTTAATCCTGCAGTGTATCTGCAAGTATCTTAAGGCATCGATTTAAGAAGCATAGAACAGAAAGAAAAATAGTTCTTACACTTTCTCAAAAGTATTTAAAAATTTGATCTTTATGTTCTTTTTATCCAGAGTCACACTTAAGGATGTTGGGGCTAAGATATAGTCTTGTGGTTATATTTCAGCTTCTGTTTAATTTTGAGATCAGAGCTAGAAAATGCCAGTCAATAAAATGGATTTGTTTTCTAATTGTCTAGTTACCTTATTTCGGTGTGTTTGTTGTAGTGATTCTTTGATGAATCTAAATTGAAGTAAACTATGTTTTTTCATTGCAGTTTTGATAGAAAGGAACACTAAAAATACGGGTTTTTCATTCTAGCTTGTTAGTCCTACTTACTATCTTTTGATCAAAGAATCAAGTGTGATTTTTTGCTTAGAAGAAAGCTGAAGGAACCTGTCCAAGATGAACAAAAATATCCATGTACAAATTTTGTTCCTGGATCTTACACAATGATTTTATTTAATTTATGCTCAGAATTTCAAACTTTCATATGAATATTTGTTTGTTGCATCCATGTACCTTTCTGAATCCCACTGAATTTTGGCTTTTACATATTATGACAGTGAGTTTTTCAAGCAAATTTTTGTTTAAAGAAAAAAACCAACCTTGTCTCTAACCTTGGCTAGTAGCTAAGACTTTAAACGTTTTGTTGAATTTCAAAGAATCGTTTAAGCTGAAAAATTAGTAAGTGTGAGGAGGAGGGAAACCCAAATGAATGCTTTCATTGAGAGGAGACTGGAGCATTAGAGCCTTCAGACTCTTAGGCCTTCACCTCTAGGGCTGAAATGTGAATTCAGCTGTTACGGTTTTCTTGGTTTTCATGTTTCAGCTCATGGGATCTTGGAACCATAATGCATAGTTCTTTCAGTGGACTTAGAAGCAGCTTGAGTACCAAAATATTTCAATGGGTTTGTACAGCAGAGTGCAGGGAAGTCATGGCATGTATGGAGAGGGCACTTGCAGTTACCAAACCAAAAGGCTGTAGATGGAGATCTCATTAGCTTATTAGCCAAGCTTATCTTGGGTAAATTGCTGTATCTTCATTATTCTCACTGTGAAGCAGTAGTGCATCTGACTGTATGTCACAGCAAATTTAATAATTATTTACTGTATAAATTGTTTCAGACATGAGCCTCAGACATTTGCATTCTCACTATTTCCTTGTCCACATTTCTTCCTTCTGATTGCTGCTTCTGTCATTTGTCATTTAGCTGTGATGTACTGTTGTAGACCGAGTGCCTGCTGCAAAACCACTGCTGGATTCAACATTTTTTTGTTTCCGTGGTAATGAACATGGAAAAAAAAACCCTTTATAAAATACAACAAAAGTAGGTCAATTAAGGTTCAGCAAGAGCTTGTGTTGCTTTCCTTAACTTAGTAAAATTTCTGATGATGAATGTTCATGATGTGCTCTGGCACTTTAGCAATGGGAACCTGGTTTGCAAGGATCTGGAAAAATCATAAAACTTATGCTATTGTTAATTATGCACTGTAATTGCAACTGTTCTGATATTGTTATAGAATGAATTTACATGAAAGAGAAAAATTGAGATGCTGCTGACAATGGAGAAAGTACTAAAGATGACACAGCTGATGGTTACTGAACTGTAAAAGACAGTCTCTCTACAGGCTTTAAAGGTACCTATGTAAAGGAGCAAACCTAAAGACTTTATTTTGGTTAATACATACTGAATACTGTTTTTGTGTCCTTATAAAACTAAGGAATAATGAAAAAAATAAGAAAATGACAGTGCTGTAATGAAAACTTTTCTTGCATCTGTGTGTGCTCTGCAGTGTGATCATCAGTTCCCATGTATCTATTCAAAATCTTTTATCAGTATAAAGATACAGTGAAATAGCGCACGTTAACAGTAAAAGCAATTGTTAATGTTAAATACTGCTTCTTTTAAATTTGACTTGTTCAAGGAAGCAAGTTAGCTTACAGACTAATAGTAAGTACAAGGGAGACAGAGGCTGAGTAGGTGCTCTTTTCTGTAACCGCATATTCCATGTTTACAGCAAAGCAGTAGCAGTACAGCTTGCATTCAGGAAGTGATATTATTTACTGAAATATTTTCAAACTAATGTGGGGAGAAGAGAGGAAAGCTAAGATCTGTATCTCACTCCACGTATAGCACTTTATTCAAACATCCACTCTTGGAAAACAGACAAACAAAAAAGTACCCACAAGAAGTCAATCACCAAAACTACCTATTACAATGTCTTTCAATATTGAACAGTTTAAAACATTTTTAAATAACTTTTTTTCCCATGTCATATAAAGAGCTAAACTAATCTGTTTTCTTTTCTTTGTGGATATGTTTTGTGCCAGTATTGTTAATAATTTCCACCATTTCAAGTCTGTGGTCTGAAACTCAAACTGTATCTCTTGTTTCACAAAGCTATATGTGCATGTCTAGTTAAGTTAACTGTAACTTATTGTTAAAAAGGCTTTCAGTCAAAAAAGAGACTTCGGAATTTGTAAGACTTTTGAACACATTGCTGTAATGTACATTGACTGTAGAGGTACAATGAAATACATACAGAAGACAGGATGAGAATGTTTGCATGTTTGGATCAATAAGAATTTTCCTTATCACAGAATCTTAGGGCTGGAAGGGACCTCAAAAGATCATCTAGTCCAACCCCCCTGCCAGAGTAGGGCCACCTGGAGTAGGTCACACAGGAACTCATCCAGGTGGGTTTTGAATGTCCCCAAAAGAAACTCCACAACCCATCTGTGCAGCCCATTCCAGTGCTCCATCACCCTCACAGTGAAGAAATTTTTTTGAACGTCCTAAGTTCCAGCTTGTACCCATTGCCCCCTGTCCTGTTACTGGACATCAGTGAGAACAGCCTGGCTCCATCCTCCTGATACCCGCCCTTTGGTGATTTGTAAAGGGAATCACCTACTACTATAACCCTCTTTTTTTTTTTTCTTTTTTTTTTTACTTGAAGCAGTCTTACAACTTTTTATTAGAGGCATTTGCTGATAATGTTTAATTTGTTAACTGAATTCCTTAGGGCAATATAGAAGCTTTCAGATTCTGCACCTTAAATAAGGATTTAAAATTTCACTTGCAGAACTGTTTAGCATATGGATAATACCTAAGTAACGCTGGTCTTGTGCCGATACTTCAATCTCATTGTTCTCCTCTGACATCAGTGTACCAGTTGCAGAAGTACACTGTGACAATATGTTTAAGTTTAAACAATTACAGATAATTAGAATGCTAAATGTCATGATATACAAGTGTTAGCGAAATATACTTTTAATTCTTACTTTGCTTTGTGTCATATTTCATCCCTTGAAGCCAACAATACCCTCAAGATGCTTTAGCTCATGTATGGAACTGCTCCACTCCCTTCTAATTATCTGTAATTAATACCTTGCAAAAAAGTTGGAATTGCTTAGTCTTGCCCTAGAATCTTTTGTTGCCCTTATATTTAAAATTTAAACTTAATTTTAATTCAAAGTAAATTATTTCACATGATGTTTTCTGAAATTTTCTCTTTCGTTCTGAGGCAAAATAGAAATACATGACTTCGTTTAATCTGTATGTTGTTCAAAATAGGAAAATACAGTATTTTGGAGGTAGAATTCTGTGTTCCTTTGCATTTTTTGTTCACCTGTTTTGTATTGTAATTGTTTAAAGAACACAATTTCTGTTTGCTTTAGAATATTTTTCAATTATCTTTTTGAACTTTCATTTTTTAAGTATTTGGAAGAAGTCTTTTAAGTTACTCTGTCTTTTATTTCTTTTGTTTTGTTACTTGATAGCCTAAACTTCTGTAGAAAACATTCAAATTACTTTTCCAAGGGGGCTTTAGAATCATAGAATGGTAGGGATTGGAAGGGACCTTTGTAAAAGGATCTTTTTTTATTGCAATCATGACAAACTAAAATGACAAAAATTACTAACTTTAATAATATAATAGTGGTAACTGAATTTTCTAAGATGTCTGTGTGTTAGTAATACAATTCACATGTATAATGTTGATGAATTCTTTGACTTTCGCTAATGTGTTATGAAAGAAGAATAGAAACTAATAATTTTCTTCATCTTTTTAATTAAATTCTTAAGGGATTTGGAAAAAAAAAGGCATAGTAATACTTGCATGCAGGGGTTCTTCTTCATCATGCGAGATGTGAGCGACCAGACACCAATATGATGTGCATTGACTCCAAATTTATTGTCACATAATCATCACTTATATACTTTTCCAAATGCTGTATACGTGCTACAATTCACAATAATTAGTTAATACTAAGGATCACGCACTATGCATAAGGCCTCAAAGTTTCATTTTTGTAGCAACTTAGACACCAACCTCATTGTGTTAAAACACCATCCTTATTGTACTTAAAATGTCACCCCATCTATTTGGCCTTCAGTTAGTTTTCTCTCACGCTAGACTATGGTTGTGCTTACTTTACATTTTACTTAACTTTATACTATTGTTAGTTACATATGTTGCAATTTGTTAGTTAGTGCTCATGATCCCATAATGCTTAATTGAATGCTCTACCCTGTCTTCTTGTTTTGACCTTGCCTCTGTTACAGTCTGTAGTTTCGGTTTCTTCCCTGCTCAAGCTTGCTGTCGCATAGGCATTCTTTTCTTTTTCTGCTGCCGAAGGTGATTCAAAGATGAACTGCTAACTTTGTCTAACTCCATAACATTCATTGTAGACCAGGCCCCAACACTTAATAAGATATAATAATAAAATATAATAAGATATTTCACTGAAGCTTTTACTGAAGCTTGTACTCTTTGTGGAAATGGAACAGATATGGGATAAGAGTAAGGACTTATCACAATAGATTATTTCTTAAAGTATAAGAAACAAGGTGAAGTGCATTACAAGTTTTTGTAGCACTAAATCACCAGTCCCGTGCAGTTCATTTGTTCAAAAATAATTTGTAACAGGAAATTGAGATACCTTTTTTTTCCTATGTAGTAGAGGTGTAGAAGGATATTATGATAAAATTGATGGATAAATGTAAAAGAGGGCTTTTTTTTTTTTCATTTTGATTGATAAAAGTTTTGAATTGGCTTCCACATATGAAATAACTGAGTAGATGTTGATCTATTCAACATCTGGAAAGATGTGAGAAGAGATGTGGTAGAGCATTTTGAAGGACCGAGGAGGTAGTTTTGCAATCCCTTCTTTATCAGATCAACAGAGTATGGGATAAAAGAATGATAAATAAGATGCTCGTTGATGCAGGTGCTAAAAATTTACTCCTGTTCAAAAAGTGATTGGATGAATTCAGTGTTTCTGTAATTCACTGAGGACTGCCAAGGCAGTTACTTCTGATTCAGTGTGTCCTCAGGAGCTTCTAGTTTAATGATCTCTTATGCCAGGATAATAACTTTGGATGAGGTCAAGGTGTATTCTGAGAAACTAAGATATGATTGCTTTGTTCTTACTTGCTTATCTTTGACAATCTACTATAAACCTCTACTAGAGACTGGATACTGGATTAGCCAGCTTGTGGTCTTACCAATACATCTGTTTTTATGAAGGAGCTCATCTTAAGCTATCCTTCCTTGTTACATGTAATTCATGACTGGTAATTTAGCAATATGAAAATAGACTAGAACTTTATTATCTTAATAAGGCCAATTGATTTGAGGTAGTTTTGTCTTATAAGTTCCCAGTTCCTGCTTTTGTACCTACCTATGTTTTGACTCGGGGGATTCTGCTCTCTACTCAGTTTTTCATTAATAATAATCACTAAACTATAGGGAGCTAGCCTGCTTGGGAAGGATATGTTCAGAGAAGAATGCCTCTTCTAAATGACTGAGAAGTGGACAAGGTCTTTGTTTGGTGTTTGTTTGGTTTTTTCCTTTTTTTTTCTTTTTTGAAGTGTTTGTATGTTTGTGTTGTGGTTTTTTTTTTAATCTGGAAGCCCCGTGGAGCAGCATGACGTGGTATGATTTTGGGTGCAGACAACTCGAGAAAAATATAGAGGGAAACATGTAAGCAACAGAGATTCTTAGTTACTACTGTCCTTTTTTGGTGTTACAAAGACCAAAATGCACAAGTATGGTGGTTTAGCCAGGTGTCCACCAAGTCATAAAATCAGATAAAAACTGGACAGGAGAGAGAGAGAAATATAACGAGCGGTTTGTGAGTTAAGGATGGAAGGATCTCTCAGCAATTAGCATCATGGGCAAAGCAGACTCAACTTAGGGAGAAAAAGGTTTGATTTATTAAAGGAACAATAAGAGCAGGGAGAAGAGAAATAAAACTGAATCTTAAAAACAACTGCCCCCACTCCTCCCTCTTCCCAGGGCTCTCCTTCCTTCCACCCCAGCGGCGCAGGGGATGAGGGTTGCGTTGCGGTCAGTTCATTACAGATAGACTTTGCCGCTGCTTCTCAGGGCCGCTGCCTGTGTGAGTTCCTCACAGGATAACAAGTCCTGACAGCAAACCTGCTCTGGCGTGGGCTCCTCTCTCCTAACAGGCTTCCAGGTCTTGCGAGGAGCTTGCTCCAGGGTGAGCTTCCCACTGTTCACAGCCTCCTTCAGGCATCCACCCACTCTGGCGTGGGGTCCTCCATGGGCTGCAAGTGGATCTCTGCTTCCTGGTGCCCTCAATGGACTGCAGGGGGACAACCTGCTTCACCATGGTCCTCACCACAGGCCACAGCAGAGTCTTTCTTTCAGTGTCTAAGCTCCCTCCTCCCCCTCCTTCTCCACTGACCTTGGTATCTGTTTTCACATTCTCACCCTTGTTGCTGCTCCAGTTTAGCAACTGTACAACAACTTCTTCTCCTTCTCAAGGGGAACCTCAGTCACTAATTGGCCAGGCCTGGGTCAGGTGCAGGGTCCATTTTAGAATTGACTGGCCCTAGCCCTATCAGCTACAGGGGAAGCTTCTGGCAACTCTTTTTTTAAAGAAGCCACCCCTGTAGCAGCCCCCTGCCCTGGCTATAAAAAAAACCTGACCCAGGCAAAACCACTACAACAAGGCATTTAAGAGTCATGCTTTTACAATTTATGCACTTGTTCTTATACTCTTAAAGTATGTCACTAGAAGATTGATAATTTCTTTTGGTGAGGCCTCAACTCCATCAAAGTTTTTTTAATACATATAACTTCTCTTTGATTTGGTTAATAACATAAAGATGTTTCAAGATACTTGTGGCATCTAACTGAACCATGTATTTGTTTACTTCTGTAACACTTTGCTGGATAGGTAGAACTTGGAGTGAGGTTCTTGGAAAAGTTTTGTTTCTACATGCCTAATACAGCATGTATTATTTTGGACAGGACCGTTGAGATATAAGGTTTAACTAATGAAAGGACATCTGTTATTCTTTTACAATTGTGATTTCTTTAAGACTAAATAAGTCTATTCATTCTTTTAAAATTACAGTGTACAGAGTATGACCTGGATTATGGGACTGAATGTTTGCATCTGGCTTTGAAATACTGTAAAACAAACGCCAGACTTGTTGAAGGAACAGCTGACCTCTGGAAGGTAAAGGTCTATTTTAAATCTATTGTAAAAAAAATAATAAAATTTGTACATTACCATGAAAAAACTGATGTTTTCAATTGCTATATTTAAGCTTTTCTCTTCCCAATTTCAAAATGTTTTTTGGATTATCATGAGCTTGTTTTAGAGCTCATTGCTGTAGACAAACTTGGGGAGATGTTACCTAAGGTAATCAATGAAGACAGTATTTATCTGGAAGTAGAAAAAACAACTAGGTACTTGAATAACCTGAGAATCTGTAAAATTATAAATTCATAATCTCTGAAACTAAGAAAATTCTTTTATGACATGACCTTTCTCCTGCTATTTCTATATATTTTGTCTATTCTCCTCCACTTTTCCTATGAGGACATCACTTTTGCTCTGATGCTAACTAGCTATGTAGCAGTTTGATTTTTAGAGCAGTTCATTGTGTTCAGTAACAGTGTAATGCCTAAGACCTCTTCACATAATCTTTAAAAATTTTTCACTTTAGTGAAACTGTTCTGAATTGAACAGTTCAGTTCTGAAAATGTTCTAACAGTGGAAGGTGTTGATGCCCATGGCAGGGAATTTGGAGCTAGGTGATCTACAAGGTCCCTTCCAACCCAAACCATTCTGTGATTCCATGATTTAGTTCTCTTGGAAACCATCCTAAAAAGTGTTTGCTGATGTCTGGCTCAGAATTTCAGAAAAGATTTTAAAGTTTCACCCTTATTTTTTTATTCTTTTCTGATTTTTTTGAAGACTGGGCCTACTCTGTGAAGTAACTTTTTAAAAAATTCACTTCTTTAAAATGCTTTTGTGTCTCAAAGAGATTTTGAATCTTAGAGTACATGAGACCACTTTTGACATAGCTTAGACTTGTTTCTTGAAAGATTTTTAGGTTTAGGTGTTACAGCTTTACAGCTTTTTTTTCAATGTATAAGTTCTTTAGAAACAGGTAATTAGAAAGAAACTTTGCAACAAAATTGGTCACTCAGTCGTCCTTAAATTTAAATTTTAGACATTGATTCTTCCCAACAGTACATATACTCAGACACCTAAGATTTGTGAGGCTAGATTTATTCTCTGGCTGCTACTCCTGTGTGACAAACTGTAGGGGAGTTAATTTTTAATGAATATAATTTCTTGGAGAACTGGTGCGTAATGATAGGGGTAACATTATTAATCTGTTTCACGACTACAATACATAGCTTAATTTATGAGATGGAAAGGAAAGCAGTCACAAAGACCCTTATGTTAAAATCAAATAATCATTTACTTGGAGACTAAAATGCTAATACCCACAATGATGTGTTTCTGCTGTAAGATTTACTTTGAAGCACTAAACCTTTTGGAATACTATTCAATCTATTTAAAAAAAGAAAGAAAGAAGTTATTCATACTGTCAAGAAAAAAAAGCAGAAAATACAAAAATATTTTCTGTAACAAAAATCGAAGTTCAAATAAAAACAAAGGCATACATTTAGGAGTTATTCTTGTATCAGTTCTTGTCAATGCACATCGTTGCAAAGACATTGCTAGCAAAGACTGTTAATGTCTTGGGTAGATACTGTCTTTATTTTTCTGTTATTGTATTTGCAAAGCCTAATACTGTGTCTCTCAACGACCATGAAGATACAAAGACAGACATGATAGGTGGTTTTTTGCAAAAATCAAATAAATATTCATTATCTGATTGTCCATCTAACGTGATCTCATTAACGTTTTCGAGATCATCTTTATGGTTTTTAATCCTCTGAAATCTCATACAAAGCCTATTGTAGTCTCACTGATTAATTTGATTCTCATTAATGGTAATAGTCTTGCACTACTGAAAAATCACACCTCTATTAGTAAAAGAAATAACGAGACTTCTCTGTTGCTGTCATTTTTGTGATCACAAGTTCCATAAAAAATGAATCCATTACACAATAAAATTATAGAATGGATGTGTGAAAATAGATGCAATATCACATTTTTATGACTCTTCAAAGGATTAAAAATTGTTTTAAATTTCAAATTAGTTCTAAGCAGATCTAAGTATTTTTAAAAGGTTTCTCAGGAGTCTCTGGTAGTTTCTGCAACTTAAATATCACATGACTTGCCAGTGATATTTTACCAGAATTAGAAATTGGCAATATCATTTGTTTATAGTATTTCAAATGTAAAGAATTGCCCTCAGGGCATTGTTTTATTGCCTTTACGTTCCTCCCTGCTGTGTTAAATCTAATAAGGCTTGTGTGTCCTCTAGGTGACCTACAAGCGGGATCTGTATGCAGCTGAATCGATTATTAAGGGTATGTATTCGTCCTTGTGGCTGTCAGTTTGCATACTTCTAAGTCTAATGAAGAATCTCGTGTGCTATAGTTTTAAATGTATTTGAAAAAACTTTTATGATGAAGAAAATGAGTTTAGGAAGTTGATTTAGCTTATTCACTGGAATACTTGTGTCTTATTTACCTTTATTTACTTGTCTTAGACTAGAGAACCTTATAAAAAGCTGTGTATGTTACAGAGTCAGAGATTAATTTTGAGTGACTTCATAAGGAATAAACAATTTTTTTTCTTTCATTTGCAGTTCAATTCTGAATATGCTCCATCTTTCTAGTCTAAGTAGTAGACTGAAAAATAAATACTTACTCTTTAGGGCTCTTCACTCTTTTATATAACTTGTTATCTAAATTGATACAGCAATTTTATGATATTGAGGTATTCCATTAATTTATAAATACTTTGTTGAACTGTTTAACATTTTCCTGAATGGGTAACAGGGGTTTTGTAACAGCTTAACATAAAAACTAGATTTAGTCTTTATCTCAATTGACTTAATCTAAACCCAATGTTTTTAGGAAGAACTCTTAAGTACTGTGTAATGAGCACTCTGATGATAGGTACCAATTCAAGGGACTCTTGCTTGACTACTTGTTGACAACTGAGAGATAAAAACCAAGAAACTGATAAAGAGACTTCCCTTTGGATGAAAAATATCTTTCTAGAGGAAAGAATGTGACTCCTATTTAAGAAAAACAGAGCAAAACTCATGTCCTATTAGGGCATGGTGAGTTAGTAGCTAGCTTTTCACTTTGGTAGCTCATGTGTTGTTGCAAAGATAATATTGGCTTAGATTCAGGTTTGGGTAAATGAGACCATGCCAAGATCAGCTTTGCCACTATATACAAGCTAGAATGCTTAAACAGAGCTCAACTATCACTGTAGTTTTGTCCATACTGCTTCTTTAGACTCCAAGAATGCAGGAAGTTTGAAGTTTCTGGTTATTACTGTGGGAAAGTATTGCATATTATATGCAGTTTGATCCTTTACTTGGTACATTCTTCTGTAGTGGGCAAAGAGCTACATGAATACCTTATGTAAAATATGTTCCTTTATGTAGATAGAGACAGTACCATGCTCCCATCACTGGGCTGTCCTGTTTGCTTGTGCCTCCTTAGCGAAGTATCCCCGTCATTACAAAGTAGGTTTTGCAAAGGTGAAAACTGAGTCATCATGATTCTTGAGAGGAAGTTAGAAATTAATACAATCTGAAAAAAATGGTTTCTTTACTTTCCCTCTACTGTCCCTTTATCCTTAAAATGGTGACTCCTATTCTCTTAATTAGTGCTATCCTTTCTTCTTTGTAGATGACATAAAAGTAGATTAGTAATATTTAAAACCATTTTGCTTATAATTGTTTCTACAGTATTTTATGCTAAATTTATGTAACGCATACATGCTGTTGTTTCATACAAATAATTATAAACCTGAAACAGTACTGCTACCTTTATGCAAATTAATTTTCATGTTCCTATGTATGTAAAGGATTCAATAATTTTGTAAGTCATTAATGAAAATTAGTTATAATTTATTTTAAAATAAGGTCCATTCCAAACAGCTTTGAGTAGAAAATCGGAATGCTGCTTATTGAAATGAAAGGAACATTCACTAAGTTTAAATATTTCTAACTGGAGCAAAAATGCTGTAAGCGTTGTTTTGTCTTCATAGATATACATTTTATATGTGTATTTCATCATGTTATCACAGTGTTTGTTTTCACTAAAGCCAATACAATCTTTTCCAGATGGTTTTGATAAAATTTTATATAGCTGAAACTAAATAATGGAAGACTTTCATGGTGCTAAATTGGTGGACTTGATCCTTAATTGTCCAATTCTTACTGTCACTTCATCTTTACTAATCCAATGTTCTGTTACTGTAGCATGCAATATATCTGCTTCAGTAACCATGGTAGTCTTTACTGTGCGTCATCTGAATGAAAAACTGTATTTTGTTTACATGGGATGTTGGTCTACCTGATCGTTTGTGTCAGGTTCTTGAGGAAGACATGGGACTGAAATGCAGCATTGCACAATGGATAGTACAATCCTGTATCACATTTTTGGGTGAATGCAGATGGGTTGTGGAGTCTCCTCTGGAGAAATTCAAAACCCACCTGGACGAGTGCCTGTGTGACGTACTCTAGGTGGCCCTGCTCTGGCAGGGGAGTTGGACTAGATGATCTTTTGATCTTGAATTCACACTTCAGGCTTGGGCCACCTGCATGGTCATGCATTACAGTGCACGACACAATAAGACTGGGTTGCAAGGTGCTGGCTTTCAGCATGCCACCATGTGTGCTGTCCAGATCCTCTGGAGATGTCCCAGAAGCCAAATTGTATGGGCTGGGAGGGTGTAGGATACTAAGGACACTGCCCTCACACATGCATGCCGCTACCATCTTCAGAACTGATTTCTTGGTTATTAAATGATACAAATTTTCTTTTCTGAATGCACTTTTTATGACTGGATGAATTCAGTGATGAAGAACTTTTGAGTCTATGTATTTAATTCAAATTTCATGTCATTTATAGCTATATTTATTAGTGACTGAAACTTGATTTCCTTCAGCTTCAGATAATAACAGTTGTCTATTGTGTTAACCTGTTAATTTTATGTAGAAAATCTATTTAAGCTATATTAAAAATATTTGTTTGGATGAGAATTATTACCCAGTTGTTCTCTTCCTGTTTTCAAATAGTATTTTTTTTTTTTGAGATTTTTAACTTCAACAGATATTTAAATAATTAAAATATTGCGCAAGGATATTGCTACACTTCTGCCTCTAGACAGTTATGCTAAGGAACAGATTCTTTATGGTTCAGTTTGACATGTTATTTTGCTATCTTGTTAATTTTTGAGGTACTTTTACGTTTTTGTTTATTGCCCATATGTTGTAATTCTGTAATTAATCAAATTAAATACAAGAAAAATAATTCTAGTAATAAGTGTTTGGCAATTAAATGATGTCTGAAGAATATTTAATCATGTCATTATAATTATGAGACAGTTTCTTTAGTCATCTGTATTGCAAATACAATTCTCCCTAAGGTACAAGTCCCAAATGTTTAATAGGAACACAGCTAGATTTTTAACTGCTGGCCTAATGAGAGATGATAACTGACAAATTTCAGCTTGCTAAACTTGACTCAGGTGAAAGTTAGAAAAATATACATGCATACGTGCATTTTTGTTCTTTTGATGCACATATATATATCATTCCTATTCAAGGCAATACAAAGAAACACTTCACTAATGTAAATAGACTAATAAGTTATCTTTTCAGACCGTTTTCTTAAATCATATCTTTTTAGTTTGCTTACTTCCTGTAGTCTCTTTTACAACTGTATTATGAAAGTCTTGAGTCCTGGCATCATTTGTTTTATAAACTTTACATTTAATGCTTTTCTTTAGTTAAGCAGGTATGAACTTGTAGAGTATGCAGACAAGGTGGCACACACTTATTTTTAATAGTCGTGAGGTAAGAAAACACCGTCTTACAATACGAGTGACTCATCTAGAAATGTAGTTAAGATCAGGCTAACACAAAACATGCTAAAAAATTTCCATTATGACTGCCCTCAGGATAGACATCTTTGAACTCTCGTTCCAACATGTAAACATTAAATGGTGCTTCTAAGTAGAAGCTTGTAACTTAGAGTTTGATACTCTTTCCTCCTTTTTCTTTTTAGCCCTTTTCTTGCAATGACTTTCACAAAAGCATGCACATGCTGATTGGATATTTTTCCCTCATATTTGGCTAAGTAATGCCATCAAATTGTGACTGTTGGGAGCTACATAATATGGCTTGTGTTGTATGAAGAACTTTTTTTTTTAAAAATAAGACATAAACCTTGTTTATCAGAGGACAGATGTTGCTCGAGGTAGGCTGCAATTTCATGGGCCCACTCATTTAACTGGTGGCTGTTCTCTGCTGTGGGGCAAAGAAATAGATTGGCAGGTACAGAGGTACTTAGTAGAGTAGTTATTGTCAGAAGAAACCTTCTTCCTTGTCTTTTGACATAAAATCTTCCTCATTTATTTGTATACTTGTATTGGTAGGGACAATGTAAAGTTTGGCTTTTCTTTTTTGTGGCTACAGACAAATGTGGAATGGGTAAACAAAAAATTGTTAGATATTTTTGGTTTACCTGTGTTGTACAAATAACAATTTCAACTCATTCTGTGAACATAACTAAATACTTAACAGTACCTATTCCATTTCTCTTGTGTTTGCAGTGGTAGAAACATCTCTGTTATGGGGTACTAAAAATGCCAGGGAAAACAATATTGAGATTCCAGATCAGCCAAGCTATTGCTGTGTAGAAAGTGAAAATGGGTTTCTGATAAATAAATTTACTATTTTGAATTCACTGCAAAATTCAAAAGTATTTTGATTAATGTGATGTGCTTCCAAAATAGTAGGAGTTTTAATAATAGACCAAGAATTCATGGTATAAACAAATACAAACACAAGAGAAATGGAATAGGTACTGTTGGACTAGATGATCTCTAAAGGTCCCTTCCAATCCTCACTGATCTATGATTCTATGAAATACCAAAAATCCAGACAAATCTAAGACATGGATGAGCTTCAAAACAAAATAACCAAACACCAAAATGTTTACAAAGCCAAGTGTATCTATATACATACATGTACAACTAAGAGGAAAAATTTCTATCTGTTGGCTAATACCTATTTGCTCTTCAGATGCGTTTTTATTCTTATGGTATTAATTACCTAGGATATGATATTTATAATCGTTATTGAAACGAAGTATTATTTTAACTGTTGCTTTCTTATGGCATGTTTTTCAGAGTAAACTTTTAAGTTGTGTTAGAATGCACTTAATACATCATCTGACTAAGGTAGTTCATAAAGATGCACACATTTTGATTTAAAATTTTGGATGAAATCCTAGGATAAAGACTAACAGGTGTTACTGAACAGTAATGTGATCTAAAGCTTTCAGGATATGAAAAGAGGGCATAGAAAAGTTGCAAACTGTTTTTGTTGAGAGAGAAGGCTAAATGGAACAAATTCTGAAATCCTGTACTAAATGTAATAAAGAAAATTCCTACTCCTTTCATCATAGAGATATTTAACTTTTAACCTAATAGAATTCAGCAGTGTGAAGTTTTAAGTATTTATAAATTTATGCAAAAATGTCCTCTGAGTGGATGTTAAATGTGATGTAGTGTGGTGAGGGTTACTCCATAATCAGGTATAGCTGGAAGGAATCTGAGAGTAAATGGGAGACATATTGGGAGAGGGAAGTTTCCCGGGAAATAACGTTGAAAGTATGTAGAGAAAGGGAGAGATGTTGATAGGTAATGTAATAGCAAGAGAAGATTAAAAAAAATAAGGTTGGGCAGATGAAAAGGAAGATATGGCATGAAAGTAGGGAAGAAAAGTAGAACAGTGGGGCATGGTGGGAGGGACAAAGTTAACAGGCAAAATCCAAACGAAAGGAAGTTCCAACACAATAAAAGGAAAAAATATTTCACTATGAGGACAATTAAGCACTGACCAGGTTGCTTAACGAGATTGTGCAGTCTTTGTCCTGAAAGGTTTTCAAGTGCCAGGGGACTGAGGGGCTGCGCGACCCAGCCTGACCTCATGAATGATCCTGCCTTGAGCAAGAATTTGGACTAGAGACCTCCTGAGGTCTGTTCCAGCCTGAGTTATCCAGCAGTCCAATGAAGATAAAAATTTTGTTAGCTGTGTGTTAAAATTCTTTGTGACCTTCCTGTGACGTAGCTTTCCAGAATGACTGTTTTGTCACCACATAGACTCCTGAAAACCAGGAACAAAATGCTGCATGCAGTTAGCTTTACAGTCAGCAGAATTCATGAAATCCATGCAGTGCTCCAGTTCAGTGCAATTAGTCTGAGTGACAGAGCGCTCCACTAGCTTACCAGAGGTGAGACGCAGGCAGTCTCAGGGAGGAAGGCCTTCCCTCCCACAATACAGAAAAAGTCTGTCTAAATTAATGTACAGATATTTTTGGCCACTGGAAACAGTTGGCATTTAAATGGAAACAGGGTTTTAAACCTCAAGTAGAACAGAACTGTTGCTTTGCCATGATGATTTTATAAACAATGATTTCCTAGACTGTGGTGGTTTAGCCTGATGTCTACCAAGTCATAAAATCACTCCCCTCCCAAACTGGACAGGAAAGAGAGAGAAGTAAATGGCTTGTGAGTTGAGATAAGGACGGAGAGATCACTTGGCAATTAGTGTAATGGGCAAAACAGGCTCAACTTAGGGAGGCAAAGGTTTGAGTTATTAAAGAAACAATAAGAGCAGGGAGATGAGAAACAAAACTGTCTTAAAAACACCTCCCCCCACCCCTCCTCTTCCCAGGGCTCTCCTTCCTTCCCCCCCAGTAGCACGGGGGATGGGGTTTGCAGTCAGTTCATTACAGATGGACTTTGCCACTGCTTCTTCTTAGTGGGAGGCCTCCTCACACTTCCCACTGCTACACTGTGGGGTCCCTCCACACGAAATACAGTCCCTCACAAACTTCTCCAGTGTGGGTCCTTCCCACGGGGGCAGCTCCTCACAAACTGCTCCAGCATGGGGTCATCCACCGGTAGAACAGTCCTTCAGGAGCAGACTGCTCCATCCTGGGTTCCTCACAGGATCACAAGTCCTGACAGCAAACCTGCTCTGGCGTGGGCTTCTCTCTCCCCACAGGCTCCCAGGTCCTGCTAGGAACTTGCTCCAGGATGAACTTCTTACGGAGTCACAGCCTCCTTCAGGCATCCACCCACTCCAGCATGGGGTCCTCCATGGGCTGCGAGTGGATCTCTGCTTCCCAGTGGTCCTTCATGGACTGCAGGGGGACAACCTGCTTCACCATGGTCCTCACCACGTCACAGTGCAGCCTTTTCTTTCAGTGCCTAAGCACCTTCCTCCTCCTCCTTCTCCACTGACCTTGGTGTCTGCAGAGATGTCTGTTTTCACATTCTCACTCCCTGTTGCTACTGCAGTTTAGCAACTGGGCAATAACTTCTTCTCAAATATGTTATTAACAGAGGCATTACCTCAGTCACTAACTGGTCAGACCTGGGTCAGGTGCAGGGTCTGTTTTAGAATTGACTGGCCCTATCAGCTACACGGGAAGCTTCTGGCAACTGTCTTTGTTTAAAGAAGCCACCCCTGTAGTTACCAAAAAACCTGGCCCAGGCAAAACCACTACACTAGACGTTTATTTTTCTTGATCATTTAAAAGAAAGCAATATATTTTCAATGTGTGTATTATCATTACTTAGTTTCTGCATAGTTTATTAATAGTCTTTCTCCCTAAAACATTCCTCCTCCAGATTAAAAATACATTTTTTCACATTTCATTAAATTTTGCTTTCTTTTTAATAAAGTCAACCTGCAAATCTTAGTCATGTTGTTAGTAGTCTCTTCTTTCTCATTTACATTGCAGGAAGTTAGAGGTTTAAGGGGGCTGGGGAGAGGAATGAGATGGCTTTTTATAGTTGCAGTGTTTGAGCAACTTCTTGTGAGGTTACTTTTGACAGTTGCTGTTGATAACTAACTACTTTTTAAAAAGAACTATCTGAATGTAAGTTATGGTGCTTCCACAGCCTTTTCCCACATGTGGATTTTTGTAATAGTTCCAGTCAGACTTCTTCATTAAATTACTTAGTTCAATAGAGTCTGAATTCTTGAAATCCAGTATGCCAGTTTATTATGTACATCCATCTTGTATCTGCATTCCATGTACAGTAATAAATTCAAGTGGCTCTTGCTCTGATTTCAGTGTACCCACTGGTTTCTTTCTGCTGATAAGAAATTAATTCAATACGATTCCCCATTGACCCACTTTTTTACACTGTAAAGTTATTCCGTATTAAGTAGAAGCCAACTTTGATGCGTGTTCAGTATACTTTTTTGCCCAGTGAATCTATGGGAAGATAATTTCTCCCACAGTTGTGGTATCCTGTGATTTCCAGTCCTGTGAGAACTGGCCATGCATTTTTTTAATTCTCACTTTCATCTGGTTGTGGTGGTTTATAAGCAGATGTTTATTGTTCTCTCTCTTTCTTCCCCCTCCTCATTCATTCTAGTTTAATACAAAACCATTTGCTACCACTATTTTCGTTGTCACGTTATTAGTATTGAACACAGTAAATGCCCATTATTCATAAAATCATTGTAGTTATCTTTTGGGGTCTTCAATGGTTAAATCACTTTTCCAGATCACAAAAAACCTATTTAAAAATCACAAGCCACTTCCCAACAATGTTAAATCTGTGGGAGCTTTAAAATTAATTTTTAGGTCAATATGTGTATTTTTTTAGAGAAGTCTTTGAGCTTATAATAGAAAGGGAGATGTTTACTTAAGTAACACATCTGACTGAACTTATTGTATGGTATATAATTATAAAAAACTCCTTCCACATGCAGCAAATATGTATCTTTAGACTTGTTTGAAGAGCAGTTACAACATATTTTTATAATTTTTTTTGTGTCTTTCACTACTAATTTATTTTGTGGTGGTGTTTGGTATATTTCTGTCCCTGAAGTTTCATTGAAGTCTGCTTTAAACATAATTAGACATTACATTTCTGAAGTTTCTAGCTGCTTATGGAGTTGCTTCCACAAAGACATTGAAAATCTTGTATTTTGGTCTACATATTAATTCAATAATCCTGAATTAGAAGTGAGAGTTCCAATCTTGAATTATTTTGATTCGTTTGCTTAAAGAAAGTGCTCACTGAATCTTGAAACTGTAGTCAACAACTAGAGATCTGTGCCTTGAAATAAGTAATCTTAGAATTAAATTTACAACTGTTAAAAAGTTTCTGTCAAAAGTCAGAAGTATATGGATTGAAGGTAATGTTTATTGGACTAGTAATTTGGATTGATTTATCTTTGCATGAAATACTAAGACTTTTTGCTTGATCACAGACAAACTATCACAGCAAGTTTATGTTATTACCGGTGTGGAGGAAGCTGCTGCACAAATTGGTGTTCTCCTTCATGAATCTCTGAAAAGCCAACTAAAGGTAGGTAGATTCTATAACTGTGAACTGTATGATTAATTTACATGATGTAAATTAACTGTATGATTAATCTTACAGATCCTCTTAAAACGTACAAAGAATCCAGACAATGGAGAGGCTATTTTCTTTAGATTTAATGAATTTAGTAAGCCTAAATTGTTAGAGATATGTTACAGAGGAATTGCTTCTGTTACTTTGAAATCTGAATTAAAATCCGGACCAATTAAAGAGTAAGTTGTGTTCCTGCAGTGCTGCGAATGTCAAGTCAAATTCTCCAGACTTTTTACAGAGAAGTGAGGTACATTTCACTCACAGTGAATGCTCATTGAAGCTTTTGCTGTAGGATATTGATGGAATTTTCTACTGACAATTAAACTGTCTTTCCCTTTTTCATTATTCCTGCTAACAGAGCTATCACATATTTTCATTTTCCCAAAGGTGATAAGCATTTGGTAATTCCTTAGATCTTGACTGATCTTGGGGTGATATCTCATCTTTCTTTTACTCAGAAAAACAGATGGAAAATAGCTGTTCAAAAACACAGGTTTCCTGATTTGTATAATGTTACTTCTGTAATGGTTTTATTCATATCTGTTGGTCTACATTGTGTGTTTAGTTTAGTAGGATGTTCTTCTGTAGAAAAACTGTTTTGCTATTATATGTCTAGAAATGTTATTTGACATTGTATTTACAGTTTTTTTAAAAAAATAATTAATATGGAAAGTCATACTTTATCAAATATCTGCATTTGAAAGTGTAAAATGTTGGATTAGATAAGATATTTTGATGTGTGAATAACTGTATACTGGAGCAGAAGTATATTTCTATTTCTGTTTCACTGATCTAGATCTATTGATGGTTTTCCTTTTCTCTCTGTATTTAAACATTCTTCAGTTACTAGAAAGACATCACTTACCCATATTAGAAAAAAAGTGTTACTTAAAGTGTTGACTTATCTATATTTATATATTATGTTTGCATATAACCACTTAAATAATTCCATGGGAAATATATCCAAGTCAGTAAAAAAGTCAAAGGATGCATTATGTTTGATCAGCCAACACCGTCACTCCAAACTCAGCAACTTTGAATCAGACTGGCACCAAAACAAGTTAAAATTTATGTGTTTCATTTTCATTGCAAAACCAGTTAATTGCTGGGTTGGTCAGAGACCTCAACTTATCACAGAATTATGGTGTATTTGAATACATATAAAAGGAACACTAACAAGGTAATGAGGGCATAAAATGAAGGGATTCCTATTGATATGGGACTGATATTTTTCTTCTGGCTCTATTGAATCTGTTTTTTTAGTTGATTTCTGTTACCATACTTCTCTTTTTTTAGTCCATATTGTCCTTCCTCATAATGAAGTTGATTGCTAAATATTCCTGAAAAGTTGACATTTGTCAAAAACTTCATCAAGACCCCTGCCTTGTGTTGTTCCTTGAAACATCCTTATTCATTCATTTTATGAACCCTAGTCTATAAAAACTGAGATTTGTGTATTGAATATTTTGAGTTTTTAAAAGTAAAATATCTAAGACTTGCCAATATAGAGAACTATATATCTATATATATCTATATATATATATCCCCACTGGCCTGTGATTTCTCAAGTGAAGCACCTTGTGAGAGAGATTTGTCTCTGTGAAATGTGATAATTCTTTAAAGCAAGTTAAATGTGCTGCACTGAAAGCTGAGCCATTTCAACAGGCTAATTTCAGAATAATTGATCTAAACAAGACACTAATTGGGAATCATTCAATACACTACTTATCTGGAATTTAAAGTAACCATGGTCAATATTTTAACATTTTAGATAGTTAGACATTCTAGTTCCTAGTAGCAGCAATATTTCTTTTTCTGCTATTTGTTAACTATTAGATGCATTCTTAAAGAAGGATTCAAAGAAATTTTTTTAGGAGGTATTTCTGAGAGACTCCAGTAACATGATAACACCAGTAACAGGAGAAGAAAGACCTAAAAATGAACTGGTGAATTAAATTAAATTTAACAAGAAAAAATGAATACAACAGTTAATGCTTGCAGGGTACTCCCAAGAGTAAGTACTTGAATCAGTGTTTCTCTAAGCTGTATAACTGAATGTCTTGCAGAAGATATCTTGCTGTGAAAGTCATAGGTCGTGCTTTCTTTTGAATAAGGCAAAGCTAAACAGATGCTGAAGGTGTTTTCTTCTGTGACTGGAAATTATGTATTCCTGCTTATTCAGTGACAAGCTGCTTCTGTCACATGAAATGTAATCAACTGGAAAGTTGTGTATTACTTTTGTGACCGGATAAATATCCACAAGCAGTGTATAAAAGTATTTTTTTTGTTTTCAATTATGAAAAGAGCTGCTATTTCACTAGTAGAAGTTCAATAATTTCTTAGTCATTGCATTGACTGACTGCCTAATTGATATTAATTGTGATTTTAAACTTGTGATATAATTTAACTAACTTTTACAGAGTCAGTGTGTTTTGGTAGTATTTTTTGTTTTGATGAAAGTGTATGTTGAATGAAGTTGAAACTTTAGCACAGGGCAGAAAAAGAAGAAAAAAAAAAAGAAGAAAAATGTTAAAGAAAACATATCTATTATTCCTGTCTTCATGTTCATAAAAACTTACCAACTCTGCTTCTTTACACAATGTGGAATCAATTGCCACAATCACCAAAAGCAATTAACCAAATCCATACACTTTTTTCTATTTAAACACTGAAGCATGATATGACAAACTCTTTTTACTTGATATTTTTGGGTAATTTTTATTCTCTCGTGTAGCTGATAACTTTGATTAGTATTAAGCAATTAAAAAATAGTATCCTATGCATACTAACATGCCAAATAGAAGAAGTATTAATTTTACTTAGTTGGTGATATATTGAAGCTTCTAGTTAAGCAGCTGGGCTTACTTTTCCAAGAGAGAAATCTGATTTCATTTTTTCTGGGTAATATGGTTGTGAAACAAAGGCCCAGTATACTGCTATATCAAATTGTTCAAACTAAATGAAAACTCTGGTGCACTAAATGGTTTTAATGATATAAATATTCAGGAATACTTAAGTATCATGTATTGTAATATCTGAAAAGAAAAAAAACTAGGTCTTTCCCCTTGAGTCATAGTCCATTACCTTCTGAAAAGACTGTGGCATGCAGAATGCTCCCGTTTATCTAAGTACATACAAGATCGTAGAGGTACTGGGGATTTCTGATTTTACTTCTCAGAAGTTCAAGCCAGGAAAGCCCTGAAGTATTGCATTTTTAGCATATTTTAAGAAATACTTGCCTTCAGTGATTTGATTTTATTTTTTTAAATCTCTAGAATTCCGTGGGATATAATTTTCCGCTCAAATTGTTTCTAAGATCTTTAATAAATAAATACCAACTTCTAAGTTTCAAATTGCCTTCCTTTCCAAACAAGTTAGCTCCCAAAGTAAAGAAATGCAGCTTTAGGTAATGGTGCAAAGCCTTTTTAATTGTTGCATTTGGTACCTCTGTGGGATTGTGTATTAAGTGTTATTTCGAGACAACTCAGCAGTGTATTACTGCTTTATATAATACATATAATTTCTGCATTCTGAGCAGAAATAAAGCTTATTTTAGCAGTGAAACAGTGAGGTTTGTGGATTAATAAAAGCAACATGAAGATTTTTTTAGTCTTATTTTCAAGGCTTTTCTTTTTTTATTGACTTCAAAGTGTTATCTTCTCATGAGGAATGAATTCCCCTTCAACTACCTACTTTCTTTATTTTACTGAAAGCAATCCAGCAATCCTGAAGCTGTTAATGTAGTAGAATTTGCTTTTTATGTCAATTAAAGCGAGATCATTTCTTACCTAGTGTTATAGTTAAAAGTATAAAGGTGTGTGTCAATGGTTAAGACAGTAGTTTAAATATTCCTTGAGGAAATTATTTTTCAGGAGAAATTCTAAATGAGTCTTGTCATTGGCAGAATCCTAGAATACCTATGCACTTGGTCGTTCATACATACTTCTTAATTTATTTTACTTTTATTTTATTTTTAATTGCATGAAGATAAAATACATACATATTTGAATATTAAAGAGATTTTTCTCAGAAGTCTAAAATCATTAGATTGCCATGATGATATGAACAGTGTTTACATCTCTGGGAACAGCTGAACATCCCAACCCAGGATCCAGAGCCCATGTCTGATACTTCAGGGCCATTTCTGCAATGCTCCCCCTGGCAATATGCTTCAGCAAAAACTGCCAGCAAACTCTGCATGATGTTGGACTCACTGTTGAGTCGCTTAAAGATATGAGCTATTTTAAGTTCATAGTGGAAATAATAATTGCCATTTTTAAATCATTTGAATGAAAAAACTCTGCCATAATGCTGGAAGCTTTAGCAGAAAGTTAACGGTGAAATAAAATTTATCACGTGGTAATATTTTCTTATTCTCATTAGGTTGAAGCTATATCAATACCTCAAAGCAAAAGTGATAGCCATCTACAAAACATCTTCTCAGGACAGTGTTACAATTTTGTTTGCGTAAATGTAAGTAGTAAGGATGCATGCTTCCAGTTTTGTACTTAAAATAAAGTTCTTACTTCTGTGTTGTCTTGGTGTATCCATTCCAATCTTTGGTGTTTCTGATGTGCACCAAAGTAGACCTTTGAGATACTGGTCAGTTCTTTCTCTCCTTGTTCTGTACTTCTGTCAGTACATTGTTGAACCAGCCATGAATTCGTGAACAAAAGAAACTTAACTGAAAGTAGTTTAAAATTTCCTTTCATAGATGTATTGAATTGTCTCAAAAAGCGGTACATTGTATATTGAGTCACCTAACTATGTGTTGCTAGAGTGGTCTAAATTATCGTTTCTCATTTTGAACACATGTATGCCATGCAATCTGTATTTATAGAGTCCCTGTATGGAAACAGGAATTTTCTAGATTAATCATGTCTGAGATCAATCAAGTTTGTTAAATATATATTTCTTAAAAGTAATATCTCATTTTTTTTTCAAACAGCTGTGACCTTTACCAGACAGAAGCATTCACAAATATATTAAAACCAACCAAATAAATAAAAACCTCTAAAAGAAAAAAGTGATCTTCTAATTCTATTTTATGAAATCATTGTTGATGGCTTTAGTAATTCTAAATTTTTGTTTTCATTTAGGATAAAAAGTATGCTATTCAAGAAACCCAGCAACTAGTGGATATGTTGGAAAAGTCAAATGTTACTCTCTTATACCCGCTTGTCCTGATTTTGGTAGGTAACTCCTGTAAGTTATAAAGAAAGCATCTAATTAAATATTTTTATACGTTAGACTAGTTATAAACTGCTGCAGTCTTAGTACAAAATTGTAAATTTGAGCTGTAAATTGGACTACGAAGAACATAATTTGCACTTCAAATGATGTACTGCATACTGTCAGGAAATAAGCCAACATTAGCAAATGACAATTTATTAGTTGTATATTTCTGTGAAATTGTCATTTTGGCGAGTCATATTGAACTGTTGTGTTCCACCTCTGCTGGGGATGCTGCAAGTGATGTACTCGAATGCCCAGTTGAAACAGAATGAAGTGGCGCTTTTTTGCCTGTGCTGAGTGGCTTATCCAAAGTTGTATCATTATTGTTGCCTCTGGCTCAAGTATTAAAAATTAACTTTGAAGTATTTTGCAATATAGCTTCAACAGATACTTTGCTTACTGAGACGTAAGCCTGAAAAATCTATCCTGGTATGTGTCAAATGTTTTAAGTGTATTTTTGGCTGAAATTCTCATTATTTGGATATTGCTGACAGAATAACATTTATGTGGATGGCAGCTGGAGGTGTACATGAGTTTTATTTTACTTAGACTGTTAAAACGGAAAAAAATATGAGTAGATTTGAAAGTCTCCATGCAGTATAGCCAGATCCAATTAATTCTGACATTATGTTTTCAGGCTTAATTGGTAGGGAAGAGAAGTACTGGGTGGAATATTACTGGCTGTATGTCACAGGAAGTGCACCTCTGGATTAAATTTATTATACTCTCCAGCAATAACACAAGATAATATGTTGTGATTTTACAATATAATTTTGTATATGATGCATTTGAAAAAGGAATTAATAAATATTTTACATAGGGCTTGGATAGTTTTTTGAAGTGCATAGTCAAGTGATCTGGAGGTAAAAACTGAGCATTTACTTCTCAGATTTTGACTTAATCTGAAATTTAAGTGATGAAATTTCATTACTGATCTAGCAAATGAAATAACATGAAGATCATCAATGACTTCTACAAATCAAAAAAGTTACATCTTTATTATATGCTGTTGTCTTGAAGTGAGTTACTATGATTCTATGAATGCCAGTATTAGTATTTTATTTCTAGAGTATCTTTTTTTTTCTTGACCCTATTTCTGAGGAAGTTCAGGGTAGACCTTTAATTTTATTGAATTTTCAAAGATATTTCTGTCTTCAATAATCAGAGCAATGGCATGCCTCCAATTCAGTTGCTCATTTACAAGGCTACTGAGTGTGCTAAACGCTCTTTTCTTGACTGAGAATGTTTTAAGTAGTCTTTTATCAAGAATATAAAAAGAACCCACGTTTCCATCTGTATTAAATTTTGGGAGTGTGCAGATTGTTAATCAACTAGGTAATACTACAGTGTTAAAAACATGTTTATTTTGTGCTCAATTCATAGCTAATATCTATTCTGAATTTTGAATTAAGTGCTTTTTTAGTAGGACACATGGACTGTGAGAGCTTTGTTTTAATAATTGTAGCTATAAATATTCTGCACTTAATATTTCAGAAGAAATAGATATGATTGCAAATATGCTTGCACCATACTGGATACTAGAAGATACTAGATCTTGAAGTCATTGTAGGATCGAGCTCCATTTTTAATGAAAGTGCTTGCTTGAGCAGCCTGAGGCATGCATAGATTATTTAGGTGGACACCTTCTAGTATAGCCTCAGGAGAAAATGATACATGTAATCCATTTACTGTACTCCCAATCCATCAGTAGTTCCTGACAACTACTTTAAAGTTCTCAAAACTAGACAGTGGGAAAAAAAAATCTCATAACTAGGTGAAAGCTGAACGTTGTTAACATTTAAAACACAGATACACATATATTTGCTAAAAGTATCTTTAAAACACCTAACTATAGTACTAACTATATATAGTACCCAAACTATAGAAAAGTGTTTTATGCTACACTTTCTAATTTTGTTGAGCTGCCACACTATCTCTTAAAAATACAAAAGGGAAAAATGGCTAGACTGAAAAGTATGTTTTAAATGACTAAAGAATCAGCTACACAAATCATTGACTCATATTAATCACTAAGAACTATTTGAGTATTATAAACTTGTGATCCCTAAAACTAATTACAGATGGTGTGGCTGTGGGGATAGAAACTTCTTTCAGCAGTCTTTAATTAAATTCAGTGTCGTCTCCACTGAGGCTTGAGTGGGATTCTTAGTTTTGTTCTTTGCTATATACTTGGTTTAACATAAAACCTGAAGGCACTGTTACTGAAAAGTCCTGTAAGACACATTCATTTGATGTAAAAGGGCACATTAATATTACTCAGGCAATTGTGACTCAGAATTTTAAGCAATATGATGACATTTAAGTGCATTTATTTTAAGTCCTAGCTGTACAGGAAATGTTAGTCTTTTCTACTCTCAAATGTACAACTGTTTCTGGTAATGAAGAACTGAAAGAATAAATGAGGAAGGCAGCTAACTGCTTGCATTCTGACCTCGTAATCAGAAACAGTCTAATGTACACTTTTGTGTAATTCAAAAGTTCTTGTCTATTTTTTAATTTCAGGACATGTCTGACTTTTTTGTAAGAATGTGATAATTAGAGAATCAGTTTTATTTTTTCTTCTGAAATCTAACTTCTTTAGTTGTAAAAATGACAGGTGTTATTGCGCCAGGTTGCATGTTTAACCAGCTTAGGGAGAATTATCCGAATAAAAGTCTGAGCTTGCACTGGACATGATGATTTCTGTCCATATGACTGCCTGTAAATTGCCACAGATCTCAAAATTTATCTTTTTTCTTGATGCCTGAATGGAATTTTTTTTGTGGCATAAGTGTTTAAGAGATGAGTGGATGTTATACTTAGGGAAATGGGACTGTTTAGTCTGGAGAAGAGGAGACTGAGGGGAGATCTTATTAACATCTATAAATATCTAAAGGGTGGGTGTCAGGAGGCTGGGACATCCCTTTTTTCTATAGTAGCTAGTAACAGGACAAGGGGTAATGGGATGAAGCTGGAACACAAAAAGTTCCACTTAAATATAAGAAAAAACTATTTCACTGTTCAGGTGACGGAGCATTGGCACAGGCTGCCCAGAGGGGTTGTGGAGTCTCCTTCCTTGAAGGTCTTCAAGACCTGCCTGGACATGTTCCTATGCAACCTGATGTAGGTGAACCTGCTTCTGCAGGGGGATTGGACTATATGATCTCTAAAGGTCCCTTCCAACCCCTACCATTCTGTGAGTCTATGAAATGGCCTAGTGTTTGATAGGGCTGGAACAAAGGCTGGACGTGATGGTCTTAAAGATCTCTTCTAGTCCAAGCAATTCTATGTTCTGTGTGCTGAAACAGCAATTGGATTACTGTATGTGGACATAGCAGAATAGGGAAGGTTAATGTTACAGGAGAAAAAGGAAGTACAGAGGTGAATTTCATGCAATTACTTGTCTGCATCAAACCAGTATCTTCTGCAAATCTGCTGCAACTAGAAGAATCATATTCTTAAAACCAACATTTCTTTTCAGAGCCATACATGTTGACATTTGTAGATAGCATGATGGAAATGATTTTTATTTTGCTGTTTTTCCTTAAGGCTAGAAAGATAGGAATGCTAGCACTTCAGCTCTGTAGTTGCCATTATTTACATTTTGATTTGAGAAAAACCTTTTTAAAGCAGCGGTACAGGTTAATGGTAAATAGGTGTTAGGTTATGTTCTCTGAATAGGTTTTAAAATTTCTTGTAAATAACTGTAACCAAGCAGTGCTTAGCTTTGTTTTTGGTAAAAAGTATCCAAATTATTAGTATTTGAATCTGCCTGTGTAGTGCAAGACAGTAACTTTGGTCCTGATTAAGATATATTTAGACATTTAGTTTTCAAAAAAGTATTGCAAGAGAAAATGAATAAAAACCTATTGTCTGTTAGGATAAACTGAATGTCGGGTACAAAGGGAACTTGAAATCATTTTGCCAAGCACAGATATTCTGATGTGTTCCAACGTATTGGTTTCTTCACTCTTCAAAAAGTAATTTTCAATACACTATATAAGTAGTGGAATTCAATAGTAATAAAGCTAACTAACACAAAACTTTGTTTGCCTGTATTTTTATGTGTGCTTAATACATAAAAATAAGATACTAAAAACTGCCAGTCTAAAAGGCTGCACTACAAAAAAAGTGGATTTTTTCAGTTTTGTTACTGTTTATTTTTTAATTTGCAGGTGCACTTGGATATTTCAGAAAACATTTCTTTCAGCATTGGGATGGAATTACTAACTAGGATCAAGAAACTTGCAAGGGAAGTAAAAAAGAAAAATATTTTGGTTTATGGTCTCCTTATCCAACACAAGGTATGCAATACTTTTTCTATGTGCTAATTACGTTCTTTTGTGATTTATATGATTAATGATAGAATCTTCATTTAAAACAAAATCAAAGGGAAATAAATATGACTTGAAAAGGATTTTTTTTTGGAAGACCCTTGCCTGTTCTTGTTCAAAATTGAGAAGACCCTGTAGTTATAGGCAAAAATGTAAGCATTTTGATGAGAGAGGAACAAATGATAAACTTTTTAGAAGCACATGGAAATGTCAGGGCCTTTTTTCATTTTGCTTTTCTGCTTTGATACTCGCTTTTTGTAGCCATAAAAAAGTAAGTGATAGTAAAAGTACATATGGTCAGCGGTTCTACAGAATTTTTATGTTCCTCATCAAAACAGTGTTCGGTCTTCAGGTGACAGAGAAAGGGCATGGCAAACAGGTGGTGAAACAAACCTCCAGCAGCAATTTGCCTCAGCTGAGGACAAAAAGAGTTAGCACTCCAGCAGCCTTTGTAGACACAAAAGCTATTTAAAATAAACCATTTTGCCTGGAATGCATATTCTGCTAACCAGAAAAGTGGGCTGCTTTGCTTCCAGTGCAGCTATAGTATCTGCAGCTTCTTAACTCAGTCAGCAGTGAAGGGAGAAGTTAGATATTCAATGAGACTTTTAATAAAGAATAAATGTAATCTCAAATGATTTTTTTAAGGTTGAGTTAGGTGTTTGGGCTTATACATAACTAATTAAACATGGCTATAGTTATATATGTTTTGCTGATGTACCAGAGACTTTCCTCTCCAGTCCTCTCCTCTGTGGCTTTATTAAGAGTGATGATTATGAGTATCAGTAAATGGATCAAATATGTATGTGTGCATAAAAACAGTTAGTAAAACTGAATGAATAAAAGGAAAAGATGGGGATATAGTCCTGAGTTCTTGTTTATCAGGGTTTTGACAGATGACTAACAAATAGGTTATACAGATTATGTGTATATATGTGATACAGGTATCAAGTTTTCTTTTGGCTACAGACCTACAAAGAATGTAATTATTTCTAGGTGAAGACCTATGGAAAGACTTAACATATGAATTTAGAAATGATATAACTCAAACTTTATTGCTGGTCTAAGGGAGAATGAGAGGGAAACACTGTGAACAAAAGGAATTTGTGACATGAAGGCACCTTTAACACAGCTTTTTTTTCCTTTCTTCTAAGTTCCAAGGCATGATTTGAGAATCTCAAAGGTATTTTCCTTTTAATACTTAGCTCACCAATGAATCCATAGGTGAATTCCACACTTTAGGATGGGAAGGGAATTTCATGCAGACATGATGGGAGGTTGAGAGAAAGTGCAAACACAAAAAACACCTGCTGCTGTAATGCAACCTATTGTTGGAATAACTTCTGTCAGTATCTGCTTTCCATAAGTCTCTGAAATATATAGTTTATTTCAGGAAAAGAGTGATGACAGATTACTTCACTGAGCTTTCCTCTAGCTGACAGGTTTATATCATCACTAACAGACATGCACAGTTGATAAACACACATTTAGTAATTAAAAAATTAGGGATAAAATGTGAAGGATGAGAAATTTGAGATACATGACCATGGTGAGGAGAAATTATTTTACGTTTATAAGGGCTATATGATTCAGTGGGTGAGGTGATATGTTGATACAAAAGAATATGGAAGCATTCTTTAAGATTCTGCATTAGAAAAGTAAATGTGTTGTTATAAAGCTATTTTGAGATCTGTAATTGTTTCTTATGTTTTTGAAATGTGAGTGAAATAATTTTGGAACCTAGGAGTACATGTTTGACAGTACTGGAAGAGAAGGGAGTGTAATGCAGAACAGACAATTCTGAATATTATGAGGAAAAGCTATAAAAAGAAGCCAAATTATTCTTAAATAAACAAACTTTTGCTTAAAAGAGATGTTAAGAATTGTGAAGAAACCAAAGAATGCAAAAGGTGATGTCAAAACATTACATCCATGTGGGATTGGAAATACATTAATCCGAAAAGCATTGATTTATGTCATTCAAATAAGGTTTGGGAAGAAACTGCATCTGCATATGGTAGTTTTTTTTCGTTCTATGTTCTGAGCAATGGAATCATGCTAAACTTGGGTCTTGATGTCAGAGATGCATGATCCCTCTCTTTAAATATATCCTAGGTATTTAATGGGTTTATACTTTAAATTTAAATTGTAATGGTTTTAAAATATATTATCTCCTCTGTTTACTTCTCTCCTCTCTTTTAAAATAGGATCTTATTTAGAATTACAAAAAATAAACAACACACATAAAAAGAAAATGTAAGCGGCATTTCCTAATGTGAGAGTGCAAATTCAGAAGCTTGTACAGGTGGCAGTAATAAAATTTTGGTCTAGAATTTTCAGTAATAAATTTGTTGTTTTGCACAGAGGATAAAAAGGAACAATTATTATTCAAACTAAAGCATGCATAGATGGACGTAGGAAGCCACAGAAACTTAAAAATAAGAAGGTAACACTAATATATCTTAGCTATAGACTATATATTAGTTTCAAATAATCTTACTTCAGAGGGACACTGACAGAATGTCGGATCAGAACAGCAAATATGTGCCAAGGCTCGCCTGGGGTAAAGTAACCCCAAATACTTTTGCCTCTGAAACTGCTATTTGGTTAAGATAAACTCTTCACTGATAGCCAGAAAAATAACAGTCCACATGCTAAAAGGAGATAAATGATGCTGTAGAATAATTGTTGTGAAGCTACTTGAAACAAAAGGACACTGAACTGTCGGTGATTTTCTTATACAAACATGCTTGACATTTATTGCAGTCCATAAGACTTTTGGAAGACAAGAGGCCAATCTACAGTGTGCTTGGTGGCTGAAGAAAGAGTACTAAATGTGTTTTCTGTCTGACATTGTAAATGAAAAAGATAAATGTTCACAGTTCCTTTTTTCATCAAAGATCCCTTAAAAATAGTGTTATGTGCAGACATTAAGTCAGTAATTCTTAAAACAGAGTTCACAATCCCCAAGTGGCAAAGCAGAAGGTGATTTGGCAACTAGTAGTGAGATAATTTGTCTGAAGGGCAAACAGATGAGCTATGCCTTACATGACCCCTACATGCTTCTTAATTCATTTAAGAATCGGCATAGAATTGGTCATGTGATTGCAAGCTGATTAGAATGATTTGGATACTGCGCAGAGACCTCTTTTCTCAAGATGACACTTTCCTTATTTCAGCTGCAATAACGTAATAGGTTATAATGAATCTAGAAACCTCTAGTTATTCATAGAAGTAATTACTGTTTAGTATTTTCAAGAGCCAGAAATGTAACTTTTAAGTAGCATGATTCTACAGACTGTATTCACTCTGTCATCTGAGAAAATTGGACAAATGAGCAATGAGCCAGAATGGTCTTGCTGGCACAATGTAGGATGGAGAGGGAAACCAAATCCAGTTTGAAATTTTCTACATAAATAACCTCATAGAAATCAGCACCTATAAGCCTATTAATATGAAGGCCTAACGAGTAATCCACCAAATAGACCAGAGACAATTTATTTAATCCTTAATTCTTACTACTGTCTGCTATCAGTCATGACTGTGTATTTTGCAACAGATGAAACTGACATGATAAGAAAGATTTACAAATATTGACCTCTAAAATAAAACTACAGATGGTATATTCAGTGGCATATCCATGGTATATTCAGTGAATAAAAGATACAGAACTGGAGGGTCTATTAACTTGATGCTAAGAAATCAAACATAAAACTATCCTTTTGCCTTGGCAATGGGTCACACAAAAATAGTAAGACTGATCATAAAGCACAATATTCTGAAAGGGCCATATCACCCTTTAATGGCCCTAAAAGATAATAGTGGAATTTATGGAATAAAATGTTTATAGGTGACATTTTGCATGTATATTAACTTTCAGACTTTCATTAATTAAAGTAACATTTGGCTTATCTTATTAAATTTTGCAGTTAAGTGGAGATGATTTGAAGCAGATTCTTTTGCTTTGGTGAAAGAGATTATGCTTTCACAGAGAGAAATCATTGTGCTCCATCAGTGTTTTCACATACACAAACAATTACTGATCCACCTTGAGACTTTTATATTTTATTTTTGTTTTGACATCTCCAGCAGCTTATCTGACATTCATATGTTTTACTTTGTGAATGTGTGAAAATCTTAACAGACTGTTCAAATATGATAAAAAAAATTGGATCATCTGATTGATTTAACGTCAGATTTTTTTGTCCATCAGACTTGCTTACATGAAAACACATTTACAGGAACTTTTGAAAATAGCACAGTTTTTAAATAATAGATTTAGTAATACTGTTTGTAACTGCCTGATAGCACAACAAATTTATAGAATTTTTGCATATTAGTATCAAAATTCTTGGGGAGTTCTCTTAAGATTTCTGTCAATGAAATATTTATATCACTTAACTACAGAAAAACAGTTCTAAGGTTCATATTTGAAAGACAGAAAGCTGAATAGTTCCAAAGAAATACTTCTATGTGTGAATATTTTTTCTGCCATGTAATATATACAGAAGTAAGAAGCCAGCTAGTAGCTTTTTGTTTTGAACTGAAATCTGTTTGACCAAACTAGCCTTCTGCATCTGTTTTGAAGCACTCGAATCATGTCAAGAAATTAATAAAGATTACATCTCTGGAACACTAGTCACTTAAGAAATATATTAATTCCACGTTTACAAAAATGTTAGGCTAAACTTTGGTCTTTGAGTCAGGAAAGGTCATAAACATTTGAGTGTTAAATTATTTAACACAAGACCCGGAGATGTCACTTTTGCTTGAAACCTTCTGGCGCATACCATTGTGGGGAGCACAGCCCTTGTCTATACTGCTGCTGATTTTAGTAGAAGCCTGACAATGGATTATACTGATCAACAAATTGCAAATGTTTTTTAGTGTGTCTGCTTTGAATGTGTACATGTGTGCTCTTAGATTTGCTTGCTCATTTACTCTTGACATCTTTCTGTTGTTATCTCCCTCTTGCCTTGCTTTGTTTCCTCTCAAATTTTCCTCCTTTCCTAGCCAAAATGAGTAATAAATTAGTGGATTTATTAAAACTGGGCAACTTTGCTAAAAGTGATCAAATTATTTCCACAAACCAACTTCTCAGTGCAGTACAAAACTCCCAGTCTGAACAAGATGAGATTTTTAGAAAAAATAATTGGTAACCTTTTGGGTTTTCATTAAATAGCTACATAGGATTTCATCAGAGAAAGGTCAGGAAGTTGCTCAGTTTGTTTCTACTATTACAACTTCTAGGAGTTTAACAAGCTACACAGAATACTACATTAATGTTTAATGCCTTTTACACATGACCTTTTAAAACTTATTTCAAATATTTAACTTATAATTGGAGAAATCAGAGTTCTCCCATTGCCTAGTCAGACGAAGTGATTAAGGCATATTGACTTAAAGATGTGTCTTCATAGAACAGTCTTTAAACTTCCTTGCTTTTATAGCTCAGTTCAGCCATCCTGCAGTGTTAGTCAATAAAGGTTGCCAGTTGTTTCTTTTGTGGATATTTTCACTGTGTAAAATGTATTACTCTAAAATAGCTCAGTGGTATGGAGTAGAATTTTGGAGAACAATTGAATTCAAAAGGTGAAATGGCAATCTTTCTAGAGGAAAGGAAAACATGTAATATACAATATAGCAACTTATAAAAATGTGTGTTAAGTATGCTAGATATTTTTATGTTACGGGAAATAATGATGGAATTGGAACCATTTGCAAAAACAAATAGTGTGAGCGTTAAATGTGACTTTCATCTTCCACTGTTAGTATGACTTATTCGGACTTTTTTTCGATCTTATGAAAGACAGTTGACCTACTATCTCTTAGTGGAAACAAGCATTTAAGATTAAAGGATTTTAACACAAAATTTTGTCTGCAAACAAACTGATTTTCCATTGCTAGCTTGCCTAACAGAAACCTGTGAAATCGTTCTATCTGTTTATGGACAGTTACCCTTTTCAATTGTTACTGCTGTAATTCTTAAAGCAATGCTTGTACTCTCTTACTGTCTAACCTGGGCATAAAAAAATCAGACTTTTCGCCTTGTTTCCATGCTATCCCCCAGAACCATCATTTAACAGGTAACCAAAATCCTCACCTATTGTACGGAGTACCTATGTTATTTTCTGGTTTAACTCTGAATATGTAAAAGAATAATAAATAAATAAACTTATTAAAATTGGTACATGTACTTAAGAGGCATTTTGAAAATGTTACCAGGTTGCTGTTAGCTTCCTATTGAACTTTTTGTATTTTTGATGCACTTTCTTAGCAAAAAAGATGACTGAAATTTTTCAAATAACTTTTTCCAGTTTCAAGGCAGTTTTGTTTTATAACTGAAGCATTAAACAACAATGACAAAAGGATCTTATTTAGTTAGTGTGAGCCTCACTGGTAATACAGATGGTGGTCAGTATTTTACTGTAGAGTCATCTTCTCTGAAAGATGTATTCTCTGTTGCCTTATAGGTTTTGTGTTTACTCATGTGACAGAGATATGTAACATTTCTGTGGAATTTAGTATTTCTACAGGCAAAGATCAGTAATTTCTCCTTCATTGATTTACTTGTATCCAATGATAAAAATATCAGTTCTGCTTTAGGGTTTTTTTACTGTGCCATGTAACTTCCTCCTTTAACCATATATACCTTCCTCTCATAACGCATTTTCATCACTGTATTTGACTTCCGAGGTTCTTCAGCCATTTAAGAAGAAACCCTTTCAAAATGTACACTGCTAGTAATAGAAAACCTCTGTGGCTTTTGCTGTAGTCCTCAAGATATGGTAGGTCCTACCCTCTCCAGTCTTGTCTTTTGAGCAAGTACGTATCCGTGTCAGATCTTCCATCTTACATCGTGCATCTTAGTTTTCTTAAAAAACTTTTGGCAGGGAGCTTTGTTAAAAGTCTTAGAAATCCCAGTAAGTCCAAGCACCTGTTACCCACTCCTTTGAAGAGGTCTAGTAAGGTTGCAAAGTAAAACTTCAACAACAGACATATTGACTTTACCATCATCTTTAAATTGCTGTTATTGTGCTATAACTGTTACTATGTAATATTTCTTTTTTCTTTTTTTTTTTTTGTTAAATTGCCTGATACAGGCTTATGGCTCTCTATTCTGTATTTCTCTATATCTTTCCAGATTTTTTTTTTCAATTGGCAATTATTACCAGCCAGTTGTGCCTACTAAGGCAATTTTAAACTAAAAGTTACACGCCACTGTCAGGAACTGAACTTCAGAACTGTTGGGTGAATGCCATATAGTCCTGAGGATTTGCTACATTCCTCTCTATTTTTTTCCATATCTCTTCTGCAGTAACTGTGATTTTACAAGTTATTTGTCTGTTAACAAAGAGGAGATCCAGCATGTGAGTTTTCCCCACACCAATTCAAAGAATTAATTTGGTTTCCCTGCTGTGTATTTCCTGAGTGCTCACTGTACACACTGATCATCAGTTGTCCCTACAGACTCTGTCAGTCTTCCTGCTTCTGACATATATGAGGAAAGATTGATTATTGATTTTCATTCTTTATGCTAATCATTCCTAAAAATATTTTTGTGTTTGTTTTTTTGTTTGCCTTTACTATGTTTTTGTATTTACTATGCCAAAATTTATGATACTCTCTATTTTTCTCTATCTGGGCATGTTTTAGTATATGTTCTTACAGTCTTCTGTATTCTGCTGTTTAACCATATTCTTTCTGCCCTTGGATGAGCCCCCAAGTACCCCAAGCAGCAGCCATTGGCTTTGTGCTTTCAAAGTGGTTATGTCTAGGAGCTTCCCTATGTCCTGCAATCTTAGGTGCTCATTTACCTTCTTTTTAACAAGTTTCAGTTTTTCATCATGTAGTTTGCATTTGTGTGCCTTTTATTTTATTTTCAATATATATAATCCAGGCTCTTTTCCTTAGCTTTGATCGATTCTGTGGTGGATCTGTATCCTAAATTAAGAAAATAATACAAAATATTGTTTCTTCTTGTGTTGGTTAGATTTTCTTTCTCTTCCTCATCTCCTTATCTACAATTTTTGTTGTCTGTTTGCTTCCGCAATCTGTGATATTGCCTTCTTTCTTGGATTTTGATCTTTGCTTTTTCGGAAGCCAGGATCTTGACTCATCTTGTAGGTCTAGGTGTGCTACTTGATTCTTGTTGCAAGATTTCTTATTTTGACCTGTTTCTTATCTGTTTACTGGAACAGGAAAGCAATCCTTCAGTGCTGTTATCTTTTTTTCTTATTTTGCTTTGTCTGTATTATCCTATGCTTCTGTAGATCTTCTTGCTTCTGTTGTGACCCTTCACCGTGGATTTGTTATTCAGCAGATGTTTGCAAATTTTGTCTTGTCTGGACAGGCTTTTTTCTTCTTTCTTCAGTCAAAATCTCATGTCATAGCTGAATCTTCTGAGATTTCTAGCACAATGTATTTCATACTAAGTATCTTTCATCTTTAATGTGTGTTTCTTTTTCCTATATGGGTATTGTTGTCATCTGAATATCTCTCTTCATTGAGAAATGATGGGAGAACATTCCCAAGCAAGCTCCCTTGATGTCTGTGAACAGCTCCCAGCATGCTCTTGTGCTCTTCTCACACATAATTTCTTATCCAGCCATTTGTCTCATTTTACCTGTCCAGTTATTGTGTTTTGAGGTACAGATACGTCTTTGCTCCTTCAGTATTGCTTACTCATATTTGCACCAAACAGCTCACAGACCTTGCTGCAAGCAGGATCTAATCCAACCAACCACTAAGTAAGAGACAGGCAAACAAATTTGCTTATAGCCAATAAATATGTGTTGTTTCTCTTCTCCAAGAGTAAGGCCAGAACAGTCTCTTTGCTTCTTGCTTCTGGTTGCTGAGAGCTATTTACATTTTAATATTTAAAAATAATAGGAGCAAATGTTGTGGCAACTTCATCTCACTAATTTTAACCCTGCATGTTTCTCCTGGCTTTCCTCTAAATATGTTTTGGAACATCTAGGTATGAAGATATGTTCATATCTCAAGACTGAGAGACACATAGTGTTTGAAATGAAATGAAACTCTACTGTGAAAATTCTCTTGAGACATGGAGTTGCAGGAATTTTAGATTAACAGAGGTAGAATTGAGATACTTTTATATTTTGTTAAAAAAATACTGTCATTCAGAGAATAATATGTAGATCATAGGAAACCTTCATAGATAGTGATTTTTCATCTGAATTTTGTTGTGTTTTCCAAAAGTTACTTTTCTATTGTATGCCTGGATTATAAAAAGGTAGAAAATGTCACCTTTATATAATTTCCACTATTTGCAGTCTGAATTGATTATATTTTATTTTAAAACATTCTTTGAGCTGTTGTTTTCCTAAGCCAATTTTCATTCATCCTACTAAATAATACTTTAACTGTATTGCAAACCTTACAGTGTCGTTTCCCACCAGTTTGAAAAAGTCTTTCTATTGAGAGGCAGAGCCCATTACTTTACTGTGTGTTTAAGTAAATCTGCTTGATTTATAACTTTTGATCTCTGAAGTTTCCACAAAGCAGAACCTTTAAAAAAAATGGATTGTTTATACTTGAGTTTGATTCAACCTGTGTGGTACTGGCAGCAGCATGAATGCTCATTTTTGGCAGAGCTTCTGCCTTCAACTTTTTCCCTGACTCAGTTTTTCCATTCTTACTCAGATACATGACTCGAGTATTTCTCACTTATGTACTTAATTTTAATGTTCTGTTCTAATTTATCAGACAAGTGTTGAATTTTGGAGCTGATTTTTTAGTAAAACATCCGAGACACAGAAGTAATGTATGATCTCTAGTTAAACAACAAGCAATAAAATGGAGTACACTCTGTAAGGCTGACTACACACAAACTTTTATGACCAGTCACTTCCTGAGCCATGCGATTTTAGAAGCTTCTCTCTGTCCTGTGAGATCTTTCATTATTCAAAATGAGGAAAAATGGCTTCAGCGCTGTCCTATGACTAGATCAGATACCAGTTCCATAGTTCTGCTTTTGATTTTTGTCCTCAACGTGTGGTCTGTGCTTGCAATGTTCAACGCACAAAGATTAGTCTGTGCAGTTATGGCGTAACTATCAAAATGAGCTCATGGAGTTTATAAACCAAAACTGTTGGTGTTTTCAAAAGGAACAGCATGTGCCTTTTTTATTCTGAAGTCAAGAGTAACCGTCCTTCCTCTTGATACTGCTGTTGGAGGAGGAGGAGGTAGTTATTTCTGTAAAACGTAAATCACTTCTTTCAAGGACCACCCTGTCTGGGTCAAAGTTGAAGCTCCATTTCTTGTGCAGGCTTCTAGTCATGTGCACCTTTTCCTTGTTCTGTAGATAAGAAATTGTAATTAAAACATTTTACCTCATCCTCTACTAGATACAAATGTTATATAGCTACCTAACTTTAGGAGCTTTAAGCCTTTAATATAAAGTATTGTGATAACTGGACAAAAAAATGATGCAGTTAACCAGGGTAGAGATGAAACACCCCAAAATCTGTTTCTAAAAGTAGTGGCAGTAGCTGGGAAATCTGCCCTTGGTACTTTGTGTTTGGGCAGAAGAGGCAAATGTATTGATGTTTCAGAGTTTGAATTTATTTCTTGAATTTTTAAAACCATTTTTAAAATGCCCCAGACAGGAATGGAACTGCTTTTTGCCTCCTAATGACTAATTAACACACTGAAATGATTACAAACTAAAATAATTACTTTCTTGCAGTTTGAGGTCCAAATAAATGTCTGCTACTGCGAGTAAACCTTCCTAGTTTTGATTTTTCAAAACCTGTTCAACAATGCTGATATGAAAGGTCTGGTTACCTGAAGATTTAAATGGAAATGGTTTCCAGTGAAACATGTGAATTCAGAATTTTTTCAAATTATGTAAGTGTAGCATACTGTGTTTCTTATAGGTGAAATATTTTATGCTGAAGACATTCTTTAAGCGTTATGTTATCCATCAGGAAAGAACAAATTCATATTATTAGAATCCTGCTGGGAAATGAGGCTTGTAAGAGAGGAGGTATTTTAGGATAAGAAAGGATTTTGTGCTATGTTTTCTCCCAGATTAATTGTTCATTTTGTTATAGTGTCCTTCAAATGCAGCTTTAGGAGAAACTTAATGTACCAGGCAATGCTTTATCACATGCACAATGCTATACATATAAGCTAGCTAATTTGTATCTGGCTGTTTGATCCCACAGGAGAGGATGTAGTATGTGAAAGTTTAATCAGAGCAGGGTTTTAGTTTGATCATCATGGGAGACCCACAGAAGGCTGTGATTCACTTCTCATGCTCCACACTTCATCTCTGGCCTGGCAGATTTGACCAGAGAGAAACGATACCATCCTCTGTGTGCATAGGAGTAGATGACTCTTAATACTGAGGTACATGTGTGACTTAGAAGCTCTTTTGCTTTTAGTGAGCAATGTTGAAGTTTCAGTGACAGTAATCAATTTTTAACTAATGGGTGCTCAAAGATGCTAATATGCTCAAAGAATTGCAGTCCGTAACTAATACTGTGTAGATTTGAACTGAGTGTAAACCTTGAGCATCTTTGAAAGTGCTTTAAACCTTAATATTTCAACAATAGCACTTAACTGCTAACTTGTCTGCTTAATTGCAGACAAACAGATTTGAATGTGTAAGATTAAAAAATACTCTGCTTCATCTTTTCATTCAAGAATCTGTTTCCATCAGTGCAGCATAAGGGGGAATCTCATTAATATTTACAAATATCTAAATAGTGGGTGTCAGGAGGTTGGGACATCCCTTTTTTCTGTTGTAGCTAGCAACAGGACAAGGGGTAATGGGGTGAAGCTGGAACACAAAAAGTTCCATTTAAACATGAGAAAGAACTATTTTACTGTGAGGGTGACGGAGCCCTGGCACAGGGTTTGGCTACAGGACACCTTGGCACCCCTCTTTTTGTAAGCATGAATTGGAAAATTTTGGCTGTCTATCACTTTGGTAAATTTATTTTCCTAAACAGTTCTCTTTGCTGAAATAGTTCATCTGAAGAATGAGAGTGGGGATAAAATTTAGTGCTGTAAGAACAGGGCTTATATGTCTAGTGGAACAACAGGTATGATTTCATGTGCAAACAGTTCCTTGTAACTCTGTAAGAGCTTGAAACTGATCTGTTTTTAAAAGAAATGGATTTGAATATTCAGTGCTGAACAAAATTGGTGGCTAATAATGTTTTTTCTTGATACATAGAAAGTTAGAAATTGGAGACAGAAAAAAATATAATCCAGCCTCCACTCTACGTGCCAAATTATTCCCTTAAGTGAATGTTATTGTCTTTGCCTTTCTTCTGTCTTGGTTTTGGTACCTTTATTCATCTTCCATAGACTTGATATGGCTCATCTGAAATGCCCATTTGTTTTGTATATCCATCTATTTCAGCTTTTCACTGCTTGGTAAAAAAATGTTATGTAATCCTCTTCTAATTCTTTCTAGTATAAATTAGACTGATCTTTGCTATTCAGCAAGGACTTATTTTGTGCTAATTGGTGTTATAGCATTCAGAGAAACTGCTCGGAGGTTCACTGTCTCAGTACCTAATTACTATCTACTTCTTAATTACGTGGGACATGAGCAGTATCTTTTCAAACACAGAGACATACAGAAATGCTAAGGGTTGCTATTGGAAACCAGTTGTCTGCCCAAATAACACTAACATTCAGTTCTATCTTGTTTCAAAAGTCAAGATGTTTCTTTATGTTGTCTTTTGAAAGTGATGTTCACTCTTGCCTCAGATCAAAGTCCATCACAGACTGAAGTGCTACAAGAAGGGAAATCTAAAATAGCTTTTTCTTCACAGAAAAAATGGAGCAGGACATTTATTCTAAAGTAAAGTTTTTACTAAAAAAAGGTAGTGTTGATGAATCCATCAAAGTGTTTTTTCAGAAATTCTCTCTATTAATATTTCATATTTTACATAGATTCTGGAAAATGTGCAAGGAATTATCTAGAGTGATTATACAAGCTTTTCTCGAACTGGGGATCAGGGGATGGTTGCCCACATGATGTAAGGTGTTTTCTAGGAGCAGTATATATATGTCTTCAAAATTGTACTTGCCAGGATAAGTAGGGACATGAAAGGTCAAATTCATTCACTTAGGATGGGAGCATTGGGCAGAATGGCTCAGAGAGTGATGATTTATAGCATGAGCTTTACCACTGGTACTTTGGTGTTAATTAGTCCTGTCATAGAATCATAGAATCATAGAATGGTTGGGTTGAAAGGGACCTTTAGAGATCATCTAGTCCAACCCCCTGCAGAAGCTGGTCAACCTAGATCAGGTCACACAGCAACATGTCCAGGTGGGCCTTAAAGACTTCCGAGGAAGGAGACTCCACACCCTCCCTGGGCAGCCTGTGCCACTGCTCTGTCACACTCACAGTGAAATAGTTTTTTCTTGTATTGAAATGGAACTTTTTGTGCTCCAGCTTCATCCCATTATCCCTTGCCCTGTTGCTAGCTACTATAGAAAAAAAGGATGCCCCAACCTCCTGATACCCACTATTTAGATATTTGTAAATATTAATGAGATCCCCCCTCAGTCTTCTCTTTTGTAGACTAAACAGCCCCAGTTCCCGCAGCCTTTCCTCATATGAAAGATGTTCCAGTCCCCTGATCATCTTGGTGGCCCTGTGCTGGACTCTCTCCAGCACTTCCCTGTCCCTTTTGAGCTGAGGAGCCCAGAACTGGACACAGGACTCCAGATGAGGCCTCACCAGGGCAGAGGAGAGGGGGAGAAGAACCTCCCTTGACCTGCTGGCCACATTGTTCTTGATGCATCCCAGGATGCCATTGGCCTTCTTGGCCACGAGGGCACATTGCTGGCTCATGGTTAGTTTATTATCAATCAGGACTCCCAGGTCTCTCTCTGCAGAGCTGCTCTTCAGCAGTTCAACCCCAAGCCTATACTGGTGCATGGGGCTGTTCCTTCCCAGATGCAGGACTCTGCACTTGTCCCTGTTGAACCTCAGGAGGTTCCTCTCTGCCCAACTCTCAAGCTGGTTGAGGTCCCACTGAATGGCAGCACAGCTTTCTGGGGAATCAGGTAGTCCTCCCAGTTTGGTGTCATCTGCAAACTTGCTGAGGGTACACTCTGTCCCCTCATCCAAGTAATTGATGAAGATGTTGAACAAGACTGGCCCCAGAACTGATCCCTGCGGAACTCCACTGGCCACAGGCCTCCAACTCAATTCCGTGCCATTGATCACTACCCTCTGGGCTCTGTCATTCAGCCAGCTCTCAATCCACCTCACTGTCCACTCATCCAAGACACACTGCATGAGCTTTCTGATGAGGATGTTATGGGAGACAGTGTCAAAAGCCTTGCTGAAGTCAAGATAGATGACATCCGCTGCTCTCCCCTCGTGTGGACAGCTGGTTATGCACTTACAGAAGGCTATCAGGTTGGTTAAACAGGATTTCCCTTTGGTGAATCCATGTTGACTCCCTTTGATAACCATCATTTCCTTCATATGTTTAATGACAACTATCAGGATAAGTTGTTCCATCACCTTTCCAGGGATGGAGGTGAGGCTGATCGGCCTGTAGTTTCCTGGGTCATCTTCTTGCCCTTTTTGAAGACTGGTGGGACATTGGCCTGTCTCCAGACCTCAGGCACCTCACCTGTCCTACATGATTGTTAAAAAATGATGGAGAGAGGCTTAGCAATCACATCAGCCAGCTCCCTCAGCACTCTCGGATGCATCCCATCAGGACCCATTGACTTCTGAGCCTTAAGCTTGGCCAACAAGTCTTTAACCTCTTCCTCTTTCACCCAGGGCAAGTCCTCTGCTGTCCTGGCCATCTTACTATCCTTGCTGGACTGGGCTTCTCGAGGGCCGGCCTTGGCCATAAAGACTGAAGCAAAGAAGGCATCCAGTAGTTCAGCCTTCTCACCGGGGCACCCTCTCCTTTGTGTTTAGTAGCGGACCCAGTCTTAGCTGTACAATCCTATGGTATTGACTTGGTGGGCTCTGTTTGTCACTGATTTTATCATGATTATTATTTCTAGATATTATTTCTAGTTTTAGTGACTACTGTAAACAAGTTGATATCCTTACACATTGCGTTTGATCTAAATTGTTGCTATCTCTAGGATTTGGCTTTATTTGGTAACTAAGGTAAGTATAAGAAGAATGTAGAAATGACCAAAAGCCTTCTCATTTAAACACAGGATGCTTTTGTTGGATGAGGTTAGGAAAAACTCTCTTGACTGTGCATAAAGATGTTTCTCCAATTAAGAAAGGAATGTTATCTGTATGATTGCCTTAGCAGATGAAAGCAAGTTTACTGTATGCAGTGTGGTTTGAGCTGTTATTTGTTTGTTTTCTTAGCAAATGCTTGTAGCTTGTCCTACCATTGTGTTTTGCAAAAAGTAAGCAAAATCCTAGTTTTATGTTCATTAGGCATACTTTCTTATGCATTGTGTTATCACCACCTCCTATGCAGCCACTATGAAGTGTCCTAGCTTCTCAGCTTCTTTCTCCTCATAGGGATCCTTGATAGAGTCTGTGCTGATGGCGACTCCTTCCATTCTGAGCCGTGAACTAAGCTGGGATTGGAACATACAGTAAAGTAATTAAATTTTAAATTCTTCTTTGCTACTTTTCTTTAATGAGGAAAATAAACTGCATTGTGGTGGGGAGGATCAGCATAGTATCAGGAATATCTTTTCCTGTGAACTTTAATCCAGATTTAGCCAAGTGGTGCAGCTATATAAACATTCTGCCTTGTCATCAACATACACTGTTGATGTTAGTGAAAGCTACAGCCCTGAAATTTGCAGACAGTCCTCTGTAATCATCATGCTGTATTGTTCCTGAGTTCCAGTTTTTCCTATGGCTGTCACTTCCACAAAGCCATTGAAAAGACCCCACATAGACTTTGGTTTGGATTTTTTCCCTATTTTTTTTCCCCAGGGAGCACATTGCAGCTTATTACACCCATTTGGTGCTATTGCAATGTGTAGTTGAGATAGGGTAGAGTGATTTTCGTGTGCTCACAGTCCTCCTCAGTTTGAGCATCTGGTGTCAAGAAGAGAAAATAAAGGATAAGCAGACATTTTAATTGGAGGGGGACAAAAAAGCAAGATAGGAGTCAACATTGCAGGACACAGAAATATAAAAGTCTGGGAACAGTGTAGCATTAACAGTGTCAGTGCTGTTCCAATGAGTCATGTGGAGTGAAAAAGTGGACAAACTTATGGTATTAAAAGGCTTTATGCAGAGGTTTCCTGAAATAGACTGCAAAGAGAAACCTTAGTTTTTGGGGTTCAGACAATTGAGTGAACCTTTGTATTTTAAAATAAAAAATTACTATAGTGAGCATTTTATTTCCTCTCTTTTTTATGAAAAAGTGATCTAACGTAAAATTAGTTGAGCTATCTCAGTGGAATGTAGACCACTGCCCACAACTCTTCCACTGAGATCATGAGAGGCATTGCAATATCCACATCACCTCTGAATGTGGGAAGACTCTCTTACTTACAGAATTGGGAAGCTCTGTCAATAAGTACTTCATAAATATAGATGAAAACACTACTCACATTTTTAATCTTTCTAGAAGATCTAAAGCATTTGAATTTAAATTTGCAGTTCAGATGATATATCCCCTCTTGGCAACTGTAAAATAGGCCTTCTTTTTAATATTCACTCCAGGGATATAGTGAGCAAAACAAGATTAAAGATACGATTTTAAAATAAGATTGGAGATTTCTGAGGGTTGTGCTTTGTAGACATGTTTGGAAATATTTGCTCTAATCTACTGAGACACTGTTTTACTACGGATGAAAGATATCTTAAAGATGTGATTTAGGACAATGAACGTGCATTTTATATAAACATATTTTATGCAGTAAAGACCAAGTATTATCTTGAATTGATGAATTTATTATCTTGACAATAATATAAATCATAGTAAAAAGAGATAATACAGGAGGAGAAACACAGAAGGATTAGTCACTGCAGACCAAAGGTGAATTATTTTGTATGCCAATGAAGCTTTATAATGCAGACTGGATTTTTTAAGTGGCTGAGTATAAAAAAGTGTTGATTTGCAGTCCCTGCAGCATAAATAGTACATTTCTTCATCAGTCAGCAATGCTTTTATTACTATAATTATAGTCAGAGGCAATAGGATTTCAGGCATCTGATTTTATCCAGATGATAATTATATATTTATTACTCAAGATTCTAATGTTTATTTTGACACAAGACATTCCTACGCATGCTCATACGTGCACGACTCAAGGGCTACGGTGAGCTACAAGTGCATGCTATATCAAAGAAACGTGGTTTATTCATGTTATTTTTAATATGGATTGAACATCTCCCTTTCTAAAGTGTAGTTATTTACTAGGTAGATAAAATACTGTATTATTTTTGACAGTGTCTGTTCTTCGTGGTGGAAAACTATAAAACTGTTATTTTTTGCTCAAACTGCCAGATACAGATAAAAGTACCAGCCGTATGGATTGTGTTCTAGTTATTCCATCTTTCCCACTTAGTACAGATTATCACAGCATCTTTCAGCAGAGAAGAAACTGGTCTGGAATATTTTCAGTATAAGCAAAGGGGTTTTAACAGTCATAAGGAAAATAGTGTTCTCTTCAAAATTTTGAGAAATTGGCCTACAGTGATCCTTGTTTTCTGAGCTTTTCTCCATCCTGGAATGGACACCAGTATCGAGTTAGCAAATACTTGGTGGCTTCAGCTGAAGCATTTTGGCTTCTTTAACTACTCTCATTGAAAACATGGTGCAATGATGAATAGCAGTTTTTGAAAATCAAGTGAAATTAATTTGTTAATCTCTACACAGACACCCTCTTTCAGAAATACAGTAGCCTGGGGCAAGTATCTGCAGAGAAGTGGAATGTGTATGGATTCATAGCTTTAGTTCCCAAGATCTTACTGTGATTCTGCATTTTTCTCTGACAGTGTTTTATAGCTTTTAAGTTGGTTGTGTCTCAGAGTTTTTGAACTGTTCATTCTATTTTCCCTCCCATATACTGGTATAGGTAAATAGCCTATGTGTGGCTCTTATATATACTATTGAAATTATTAATGCCTTCATTGTAAGTGAGAGCTATTTATTATTTACTTGTAGAGTGATTTATCTCTTTTCAAGTATCAACAAGTTATCAGATTTAGAAAGGAGCATATTTATATTTCTTTCTTTGCATCTGTGATTGATGACAGGATCGCTGATGTTTTACTCTGTGTGGGGGAACACATTCTAGGGAATGCTGTGTCTGGCCAGATCTGGAGATACAGATCTTAGTCTCTCTGTCATCTTTTATGAGAAGATCTAGGAGGGGTGAACACAGAGGATAAGATTTGAGAAAGTGTTAAGGAATTCTAAATCTTAAGCTTGAAATGCAAGTAAAGTTCTAGCTCATGCTGAGCTTTTAGCTGAATAGGATTGATATTTTTTTTTTTTTTACCTTATATTCTGATTTATTCCATCCTTTTGATATTCTATGTAGTCTTCAAAGAAAACACTGTTATTTTAAAATACATTCTCTTCATGGCATGCAAATTAATTCTGAGATATTTCAGAACTTATTTTGGTACAGTCGTACATACTCAGATAAAGTATCTTAAAAATGTGATTTTTGGTTAATTATATCCAAGAAAGCTGAATTTAAAGTACACTAGAGTAGGAGCCTGGAACCTAGGAGCCCTAGGAGAATGGAAGATTTGTCTGCATGTCTGGTGAGAAGCAGGGTTTAGTTAGTGTTATGGTCCATGTTTCCATAGTAACGGTACTTCAGTTTTTCATCAGTCTTGTTTGTGGATAGCTCAGGAGCAAGAGTTTGAACTAGAGGACTATGGAGACTTTGTCTAGCTTTATAATTCTGTTTAAGAAAACGGAATTCCTAACAGCCTCTTGATTATGGAAATTATTGTGCCAGACTACTCATTGCACTGCATATGCATGTTAAAAAGCATTTCTCAATGACTGATGAAGATGTTCAGTGGAGACCTAATTATTATCTGAGATGCTGAGGGAAAAATAATTTCAGTGTCAATTAACCAAGTTCTGCAATCATGCTGGTATATCCTATTGAAAAGAGAAAACTTGCTGTGCCTGCAGACTGGTTGAAAACAGTGTGAAATTTAGATTATCAAAGTAAAATTTTTAACTTGGAAGAAAATAGACTTATGAAGGAGAAATAAAGCAATGGCAGAACTATTTACTTCTTTAAAATTGCAAATTAAAATTATACTACTCAGGTTCATTAAATAAATGTGCAAGTTTGCTAAAACTTGCAAAAATTAAGAAGCTCCTCCCTTAAAGACTGTAGATGGTGTTTCCTGCAAATCTTTACTGCAGAATTCTAGTTTTATACTGTGGAACACCAGAACAGTGCTTGGACATTTTTGTCTTATTCTTTGCTGCATTAATCTGTCAAAATAGAAATGTTTTCAGGCTGTTTCACACTCAAGCAGAATAAATGCTCAATAGAGAGGAAAGCCTGGGTCATTCCAGAATAATCAACTGATATAAGCATTATAGTATATTAGCATAGTTGACAATAAGTATATTCTTGGGTTTTTTGCCTTTTTTTTTTTTCCTTTTGCTAAGTTTTAGCATAACAAAGGGAACCTCTGTAGAATTGTTATATATTGTATTGCTGTACGTGAAATATACTGCCAAACCTTGTAGTCTTTCCCATGGACTTCAATGCCAGTGATCATTGTACCTTAAGTAGAAATTTCGCTGCAGATTTACTGTGTAATGTGAAAGTCTCCAGTTTCAAGACTTAATGCTATCACATTGCTTTGTGTAAGTAAAGAATAGTCTCCTTTTAGAGTTATGTATAATGTTTATGGTTTGTATAATGCCCTCAGATCTTATGACTTCCCCCACACTGGACTAGCCCACTGTAACTGAACACAATTATAAGCATCAGAAATTTATTGTGAATATGGTGAAATTATGATGCCAGCTCATGGCAGAAGGCTTTGACTGCATCTGTGCATCCAGAAGTTCTGGTGCATGTGGTGTTTGCTTCATCCCATGTCCCAGAATGATTAAGTCCCATTCAGAGGTTTTGGCACCTCCAGGGCCTATCAGACTGAGGTAAAGCAGCAGTGGTGCTAGAAACTTCCAGAAGACATTAACTGTATTTTGCTTCTCAGACTAAAGTGCCTACATGAGGTCTGAAGTCAATTAATCTTAGGTATCCTCATAGAGTTACTACTATGGATGGAGGAGCACGGCCACATTTCTTTCTGTATTGGTCACTGACAAGATAGTGGTGTAAGGTGAGAATTGCTAGGAAACTCCTGATGGTTTTATTTGTGGTGATTTTGTGTAAGCAAGGATAGAAAGACATAGAACAAAAACATTAAGAGAAACAGAAATAAGATATGACTGTCTGTATGAGGCTTATAAAGGTAAATGCGTATCACTGCCCCTGCCACCTAACATCATCATGTGTGACAGATGAAAGGATGACTAAATGGTTCCCAGAGCATCCAGTTAAATAGCTGCTCTCTGGAAACCAAAGATTTGTGGGATAGCTGCTGAAGTAGGAACACTTGATCTGGGATTCAGATTTCAGTGAAATTATCAGTTACCTTTATTATTTTCTCTAAATTATCTTAATTTCCCTTATTTTCTTACCCCTATCTTGAAGTTTCCTCACTTGTTATGCCTCTGGCTACTGGTACAGTGCAGAGGCGATCTAGAATGGGTGGTTTGCTCAAGTGAAACCTAAAAAGCCTGGCTGCTGCTAGTCTAGAGTCTGCAGTTGGGAGAAGACGTGTTTCAGCCTGGTGAACCCCCCATCTGTCTGTTTTACCCTCCTTCCACATAGGTAATCTATCTCCCTTGACAGCATCTGGTGCTTAAACAGTTGTTCTGTGACTCTTCCAAGGGATCCCGTGCCAGATGGCAGGATATGCAAAATGGATCACTGTCACTCTCACTCCTTTTTATTGGACTTGAACACAAATACAATCTAAAGGAAAAACAGCATTAAACACTTTGCATAGCATACTGTTTAGCTAATTTATTCTTTTGCTAATTGGATGAACTCTTTGGATCAAGATTTATATAATGTAAGTAATAACTGCCAACTCTTATTTTTATTGCTTTATGTTGCTTCAGGCAACTATATTATTTTGATGTTTAAATAATTGGCAACAGAAAGTTGCCAGTTACTAGAAAAATTACGACATGAATCATTGAGTCAGACAAACAATTTACTTTCTTTTCTTTTAAAAGGGGGTGGGGACTGTAAAAGACCTGCAGATGTTTTGTTCATGTCCCATGTCAAAAGAAAACATCCTGATCAGGCTGGCCCAAACAGGTAGTATTGCTCAGATATTGTTAATTAGAAATACTTCCGGACATATTCCAAGGTGCAATAAGCACTCTTCACTGAGTACATGTACATAATTTGAGCCATTCTGCTGTGTACCCAAGAGGAGCATGATCCGAAGTGGAGCTGGTGGCTCTGTTTCAGCAGTGACCACATAGTGTCAGTGAGGCAAGCAGCCTACACAGACCCAAGCTTCCTAGCAGTTATCTGGAGTTGTGCCTTGCTAATGTAGAGAGCAGTAAAGGTGCTGTGTGCCCAACATTGAGTGCAATGCAAACTGAGATGGGAGATGCTTCACAAAGTTCAGTTCATCATTTAAAAATGTTATGGAGATAATCTTTTGGTAGGAACAGAGTTTGACATCTTTTTTATAGCAATGTATTTGCTAGACTGAAGTTGAAAAGCATGTGGAAACAATAAGCATTGTTATTTCTAAGTGGCATTTTGGTTATTAAATAGATAATGTTTTAAAATTGGAAATGATGGGAATGCACTTAGCAAAAAAGCATTTTATAACAGCATGCACTGAAAGTTAAAACCAAGTGGTATGAATCTAGCAGTTTTCTACAGTTCTGTACAATCAGTTAATTCTAGTGCCCAGACTTCATGACATGCTTTCCTTTTAGGTTTACATACCTATCCAACAATATACATAAGGAAAATGATTAGTGATATTCGAGGAAAAATTATAAGCCTCATCTATGAATAATATGTTCTATCAGGCGTTTGTTAAACAACTTCTCAATAAGTGCCTTTTAAATTTTGTTTCTGTCATTCACATTGAAAGTTTTGCTGGAACCTCATGATGGTGGGGACTGGGGTCCACAGGTGAGGCGGTAACTGCAAAACAGGGTTCTAAAGCTTAAAAGAGAAGTAGGTACTTGGAAGAAGTCTGTTAAGAGAACAGTGAGGATATATGGGTGGTGTCCAGGTCCCTCTCCAGGTCTCTTTGAATACTCCACTCTGTCCCAGTCGCTTTGAATGGCAGCATGACCAAATCCCACTGTGTTCTAAACAAGGCATAGGAACAGAGTAGAAATAAACATGGAGGTTTTTGTGTTTTGTGGTTTTTTTTAATGTGCTCTTTAAGCTTAAAATTAGAGAGTGAAAGCCTACAAGAAACTCTTGTGTATGGTAAGAGATGTGTCTGTTCTTTCCCCACCATCTGAACGTGTTAGAGCACAATTTGAAACAGCATGTGAATTCAAAGGAAAATCAATAGATTGCTTTTTTCCTGTAATTATTACAAAAAAGAGATGATGGAGAAGCCTCTTCTCTGAGGGGTGATAGGCTTCCTCACACAGTTTCTTGCACCTAAAAATTTAAGCTTTTGCTGTGGTAGATAACCTCTCATATTGGAATTGCTTAGACGCAGAGACGCTGCAAAATAAAGAGGAGAACTGTATACAGATTTTAGTCTTACACTCAGCAGGAAGAGAAAATAGTTTATTAGTTGAAGAAATTTGCTTGAAGCACCCCTTTTTGTAAATATATGTGCATTTGCAAAACTATGATATGTTTATTAACATAGTATGTGGTTTTATACCCAAGAAATCAAGAATTCTATACTTGGACTTTACTCCACATTATAGTCAGTATACAGATGTCTTTTGTCTTAAATATTTGTACAGTATATTTTACAAGGTGATAGTGTTCAGTAGTCTCAAGAATCTGTGGATGAGTGGAGTCATATGTGTACAACTTTTAAGAAAAAATATTTCTTCAGTAATACTGTACTGTAAGGAAAGGTACACTTTTATAGCACTTACCCACTTCAAAATTTGTCTAGGTCTTTGGGGAAAATACTCTTTCCAGAAAGAAAAAGCAAATAACAGCTGCCACCTGATAGGACTGGTCAAAAAACAACACTTTTTAAAAAAAAGTAGTTTGAGGGTGGAGTGTAGGAATGTGGGTAGCACACAAAGAACTTCACTGAGAAGTGATTTAAACTTTGAAATATGGGGAGACAAGGTGTGGTAGAGGAAGAATGAAGTTTCTTTCCTCCAGCGTGCATGCATAAGATTTGCAAACCTTACTTTATGCAACTGGGAAGTTTTCTGTCGAATACACATTTGTAGCAGCGGTTGAGTAGATCAAACTAGAAAATATTTCTTCATTAACAGTTATACTTGCCTAAGTGAGTGTGTGTGATAGGTACAACTTGGGACTCATGAAGTTGTAGATAATACAACTGACAGTTTTAGAGCTCTTTTGTCCATTTGTTAAAATGAATTTTTAAGTGAACTGGCAGTATCTGTGAACCACATACAGTATGTGTCATTCATCTGTTGCTTCACCTTCCAATGACTTAAGCAATGGTTTCTGGCAGGCATTTTTAAATTTTCTGATATGCTCTGACCTCCAATTATTAAATCTGGGCATTTAACAAATGCAAACGAGATTCATATAATGTTGACTATTGTTGAGTTTATGGGAACTTTTAATCTCAATTATGCTCAATTAGTTGTTAGGACTCTTAAACACTCATGTTTAATTGCTTTGCTTTATCTTGAGGGACTGGTGTAGTAAATACTGCAAATAGAGACTTCTAATGCACATTGCCACTCCTGTTACTGATCACAAAGAAGAATGGAAACTTTTTATAGTTTTAAGATTTTTTTGTTTTATCTTCATCCTGTTATTGGGGTATTTCAAATTCTGCTGAATTCTTACTAGATAGAAGTACTTAGTTCTGTGTTTTCAATTAAAATATTTTCTACATGTTGATAGTAAAATGATGCAGAAGGAATATAGTTGTAAACATAAAAACTTCCTTTAAGACTTCTCATTTTTTAAAATTAACTAAATCACTGTGTAACTGAATGTACTTTCTTTGCTACACTGAAATATCCTTGGAACCAAGTAACCTAAATTTGTGTGTGTGTGTGTGTGTGTGTGCCAAATGTAAAGTTCTATATGAAATTGGGGAAATTGGGGCGGAAGGGGCAGGGGGCAGGTGGCTGGGGGAGGAAAATAAATCACTTCTTTCAAAATTACAGTCACTTGATTAGGACATCCACTTAGGATACCTCAACAAGTTGTAGCTATTAGACTCCTGATCTGAATCACTGTATATGGAAGGAGAAGTTTATTTATACCTGTAAAAGGGATCTAGACGCAGCAGGCTTCCTGATTTTGTTATCCATTTTTTTTTGCCTAGCAATTTTGCTTTTTAGCAGTGTACTGCCTCTAAACCAGAGCATCTCAGGAGCAGAGTGTCAGAAAGATGGGAACTATTTGACTTGCAGGTATGCTTGGATTTTGAAAGTTACAGTCCTGGATTTAACACTCTTTTCCTGTACAAGATCTACTGAAAGCCGTAAAGCTCTTCTATGAATCAGTGTCTAAATCTCACATGTTTTTGGATCCTGTCAGCTGTTGGAGGAATGAATTTTAATAACTACATTTAAAGCTGTTCTCCTGTTGCCTGGTTTTGTAATTTGTGTCAGTCTGGTCTTCTGATTTTAAGTAAAGCTTTTGTAGCTACGTACATCTCCCATCAAAAGAGTCATTGAGAGCTCATTAGGTTATATAGAGGGATATTTAAAACTTTATTTTAAAGCATTTTTCCATATATGTTAGATCAAGTTATTGCATGGGATTTGTTAGGGATTATCTGTGAGATTGTATCAACCCTTTTAATCCTTTATCTATAACTGTATAGTTGTTTGCTTTCTCTGCTAAATACTGTTGCAAATAATTCTGACCTTGGACTCCGAATAAATATTAACAAAGGTATCTCTATGAAATAATGGTGGTCCTGTATTCAAAAGTTGATTGATTTCTTACTGTAAATGCATCTATTAACTCTTGTGTAAGTGCTTACTTATCAGTAAGTTCTCCTGTCATTCACTCACAGTTGACACATGTACCTCAGGATGCTGTAGTTCACTGTTCCTTTCAACTCTTTTTGTGTTAAATAAAATGTGAAAGAATACATCTGATTGGTGTACAAGCCAGATTTCTCACTTTTCAATGTTGGCTTTGGAATCAATTCCTGCATTTTATTTATGTAATTGAGTTATACAGTACACACATTTAAGCAGCTCGGTAGTGTTCTACCTTGTTTTTAGTTCTTTACTTTTCATGCAATGTCTAAAGCCAGTTGCAAAGCAGAATTTGGAAAAGAGGGAGGAGAGAGTAGATAACTAGCTGAAATGGTGAACAAAATGAACTCTGAGTGAACACAGTGTTGTTTGTGCTGGTCTCTCCTTTTGATGACTACCATTTGAAGATTCAGTAGAAATTGTTAGAGTAGAAACAAAGTAATGTATTTTACATGTTTTATCAAGACTAATTTAAAATAATTTTTACTTATGGATGCTTACCAAGAATGCTTTGTGTCTTAAAGCTAATAAGATTTAGAATCCTAGCTTGAGTACAGTATGGGCATGTTTGTGTCACTTGAGCAATTCATATCAGAAATATTTACACTTTTCCAAGAAAGCTAATGTTCATAGGATGCTGTCAAAGCCTTGCAATGCCATCCTCAGTTGTACCTGAAGTACATGACTGCAGCCTTTGTTATGTGTGGCTTCAGGAGATATATATCTACCTACTGTAAGGCTCATTGAGTTTGTTATTACCGAGAGTCTTTGCTGGTACTTTGTTTCATACAAAAGTCTTGATATTCTCTTGATAGTGATTTTGAATGTGTGTTATCAATGTAAGGTGGATCTGTCAGCTTGGACAGTAACTAAATAATCTGGTTTGGCGATCTGTGATGCTTTTTATATTTTTACAGTTCTTAGAAGGAACTGATTCCAAAATAAACTTCAGAAGATTTTACAAGCAACAAACCTTAACTACAATTGTAAATTACATGGCGGTTTCTACCTTACTTAGAAACAAAGAGTCATGGACTGTTTTTTTAATGAATGCATGTGGATACGCTGCTACACTGCTTAAAGTTTGGCACTTTGGTCATGAACTAGCACTGTTCTGTAAATCTGAACTTTTAAAAATGTTATTTTTGGATTCTAAGTTAACAAATCACATCATACATCCCTTCTTTGTATTGTAGCTAGCAACAGGAAAAGGGGTAATGGGATGAAGCTGGAACACAAAAAGTTCCACTTAAATATCAGAAAAAACTATTTTACTGTGAGGATAGAGCCCTGGCACAGGCTGCCCAGAGGGGTGAAGTCTCCTTCCTTGGAGGTCTTCAAGACCCACCTGGACATGTTCGTATGCCACCTGATCTAGGTAAACCTGCTTCTGCAGGGGATTTGGACTAGATGATCTCTAAAGGTCCCTTCCAACCCCTACCATTCTATGATTCTATAATCTATAAACAGTAGGTACTGACAGAATGTCACAGTCATTCAGTGCTTCAGCTTTGTAATGCTGTTTATGAGAATCTTTTCTAGTACTTTTCATCTAAACTGTGCTTTTCTTTACTTAACAGGTAAGAAATTGAAAATGAACCAATAGCAATGGTCGTTATAAATAGCTTTAGAGTTCTTGATAATGTTTGGGAGCTGGTGTGAAATGAGATCAATCATAAATAAGTATGTTGCCTGTTTTCCTTATTTTGAAGTTTATTTTCTATTTTATATCAGTAATATAATCCAGGCATTTCAGTCCAAAACAGTACTACTTGGGTGGTAAAACTCAATAGGTATTTAGTCTCATGCCTTATAAGGCTACTAGAGGCAAACTATAATTGTCTTGAAATACAATGCCTGTCATAACTTATTACAGTTTGTGTATTATCTATTGTGTAAATACAATATTGGTTCCTAAGAACATATACTAAATTAACAGCAGAAAGTGACATCACAGTGGCCAATGCTAGGACTTAGAAAATTGCAGGGTCCATGACTGCTTTCTCAGAACATATTCAGTTAAACACATTAAGGGATTGCTTCTGCTGACTGATTTGGTTTCAGAACTCCTGGTATTTACTAACTACAGAATATGAATTTGTTTGCCACATAGATTTACTTCTTATGATGATAGCTGCAGAAACAAGGACTCCTGTAGAAAGCTTTTTAAAGTCATTGGTTCTCTAACGACATGGTGGGAATCTAGAAATGTTTTGGGAAAGGTGATTTTGGCTTAATTGCTTTTGATTTTATAAAATATCTCTGCATTTTAAAATACATTCTTTCTGATATTTTGGTTTAATTTTAGAGAGAAAAAGCTTCTTGATTAATAATTTTGTATGTAATTGCAAAAGTATTAATAATGCTCATGTTATTTATTACCATCTTATACAACCACATATTTTCTTTTCAAATTTGTTTGAAGAAATGAATTTTAGTATTTATTCATAAAGCTTTTGAGATTGGTCATAAACAAAGACAAAAGTGAGCTAGTATTTTGTTAATGGGCCTTGAAGGGAACATGTAGCTCTGTCTGTTGGTAGTTTAACTAGAAGAATGGACTCTCACTTTGAGCATATGAAAAGATATTCAGCAGTAAAAGTTAATGCTAGAGTTCCTAACCTGTAAGCTTCAAGTAAGTAATAGAGAGTTAATCTCAGTAGCAAATATGAAGGAGATATTGTGACTGAGGACATCTAGGAGTGTTAAGACATGAGGCTGTGGCTTGTACATACTGATGCAAACATAGTTTTGCTTACTGAATAGACAGAAGATTTATGCAAGCAGAGCATGCAGGGTAAAAGCTGAGGCTAAGAGCAGGCACAAGGGAATATGGTTTGTTGAAGACAAAAGAGAACTTGAGTCAAGAGGAATTAGTGGAAACAGAGTTTGAGACACTTCTTTTGTCCAGAGGAAACATTTAAAACTTGTCCATGAAAAGCCAAACCACACGCTCATCTAATCAAGCCAGGCTGAGGAGATGAACAATGTGGAATCATTGCCCATGTAAAAAGATACATGAAGTTGTAAATTCAGCTATGAACTTGGAAGCAAATACTGAAGCTGGAAAGGGGAAAAAAAAAGTTAAAGTCAGAGAAAAAGTTGTGCTTTTTACTTGAAGCACCAGGAGATTTGTTCTTAACTGACACCTAGCAGCTGAAGTAGTGTTTAATTCTGCATAAAGCTTAAGCAGAGCTACATTCTTTTTCTTTTAAACCAACCAAATCTGTGACATACCAGCTCTGCAGGCTATAGTAGCTGGTGCTTGGATTCTTATCTCTGCTATCCAGTGTTCTCAGTTAAGTAACTACCATTTCATGGGAGTTATTTCTTCTGTAGCTGTGGATATCAGGACCAGAATACAACAAAATTAAGTGTTTCCCTTAAACATAAATGTTGTTACTACAATACAGTTTTTACAAAAAAGTAATGACTTAAAAATCAGTTTAAAATTCCTCTGTAGTCTTGTGTCCAGGATCTGTAATTTTAACTGCTATCAAAATTACTATCAGATTGAAGACTAATTAGTGTTCTTCTTGCTTACATTTTTGACACTTATGTTCAGAAAATAATCCAACAATGTTGTTAAAACACTTTAAATTACTCTTGAGTTTATTTATATATTATTACCAGTTAATATTTTAAAATACTTTAGCGAGCCTTCAAGTGAATTACTCAGGTATTTGCTTAACATACAATGTCACGATTCTTGCATCAGTTGAGTAATATTTAGAGTAATATTTAGCTGAATATTGAAGTTTTATAAGTAAAGCTGAAACATTACAACATTCCATGTGCAGGCAGTCTACAAGTCACTAATACCATCTCTTTTACCATAGTGTCTTGGAAGAATCACAGTGACCTTCCTTATGAAAAAGACTAGTGCCCATAAAAAGCACTGGTCACTTTTGTCAGCCCAGGAATTTCAATTAGCTTTGGATGATCCAGATTTTAAAATGAGGAGTGATGTGGTAAACTCTTAGACATCATGTTTAGTCATGCCCTTGGAAACTGTCATAAATAGTTTCTTAATCAAATTCCTATTATGAGAAGATACTAGGGAGAACTGAACTTATCTTTGCAGGCAGTCACAGACATATCTAAAGTTGCAAGTAGGCACAAGATAGTTTTAGGATGTTTTGAAAGGAAACTTTGGTAACAGTTTAATTGAAAGTGTTAAAGGATGTAAAACATAGACTCTTCTGTTATGCAACTCAAGATACAACATACCTGAAAAATAAGCTCTACGTTGAATGCTAATCTCATAAAAAGAGATGTGTTCTTAGCTATCGAAATATTTAATCTGATTTATCTTTAATAAAACATCTTAGTTGTGGAGTACAATTAACCCATCTGCTAAAGCAAGACTCATTCCTTTATTTCTTTATTCTATTTTGGTTCTTTAAAAAGTTTTAAAATAGTCCTTTTTCTAAAAACACAAAAGAGTTAAAAAATTATTTTAATTGTTTTATAAGTTTCATCACTTGGATATATTGTCATTTTGAGTGCCTTTTTATATTGTGTTACACAGTTTGAGCTGATATGAACTGGCAGAAAGAGAGAAAAGCCTGTTTTGGCAAACCCGGATTTTTATATAAGAAAACATCTGTGAGCTCTAGCTTCATGGTGTGGCTGGAGTCTTATAGGCTAAAAGAAAACTAGAATGCAAAAGCAATCACATCCCTTCTCTTACAGTCATAAGGATTATACTTTTTGAGTTTAAGGATTTGCTGGTGACCCCTAAGGAACGGTATTAACTGTTTGCAGTGTTTTCTCTACAATGGCAAATTATGGGCACTTTTCTGCCTTCCTGTCAGTGGGCTTATACTCAAAGGGTTTTTTTAAAAACTGCTTGCCCTTCAGTGATGTGATGGTTTAGTCAGTAGCTAGTGGCAGGAGAGATTCCTCTATACGATCCAAGCTATGAGGGAAGATCAGATGGGAGCCCAAGACTCAGAACAACCATCACAGCATGAGCTACCTAGGGGCTGTGTACACCAGCTGAGAGAGTGAGTAAGTGCACATGTGATTAGTCCACATGGACATTTTGTGCTGTTCCAGTCAGTCATGCTGCTAGCAAGTTAGCTGGCTTGAGGATATTTTATCCTTTAAAATGGCACTACACCCCTCAGGCCTGTCCATCTGTTTCTACCATCCACTCTCCATGGGAAGGTATGGTACATCCAGTGCTCACCATTCCTCTCAGACACTCGGTGAAAATGGAGCACTTTGCCACAGTGGTTCCCATGTGTTTTTGTGATTCTTCTCTACCCATTCTATTGGACTGGACATAGGCTGTTTGCTGCTGCTTTCTGAACCCGTCAGCTCGGTTCACGTGAGACATCAAGAACCTTCTTTCCTCTAGAATTAATTTTTCAAAATTAAATGCTCCTTCCATTGCTTAGCTAAAAACTTTGACAAGGGCAAATGCTCTATCTGCACTGGCTTTATGCTATAAACTAAGGAGAAATTGAGAGTTTTGATTGTTTTCAAAAATTCCTATTACTTCCTCGTACATACTGGATAGAATCCGTTCAGTTTATGTCCTAGGATGCTGCTCAAATCAACTGTCCAGTCTTAAGAGTGTAGGTAAATGCTGTGTAGGCAACATACCTAAAAGAAAACAGTTGACATACAATACACTTTCTCCATTCACAGCAGTTTTGAGTGTATTTGAGCCTACTTGTGTTTAGAGCTCCTTTTCTCATAGAAATACGCATTTTTGCAAGAAATATAAGTTCCTTCCTGGCTTATTATTGTCACTATGTAAAGACAGTTCTGGAGCAGGGAACAAGTCAGTGTTCTGTGTAAAGGGACGTTGAGAACAATCAGAATTTCCACAAAAATAGTGTATGAAAGCATCATATTAGTGCAAGAGACAAAGGGAAATAAATCTTTATTAATAACTACTTCAGTAACTTGTTTTTCTTCTCTTACTCACCAAGGAGAGGTGTCACCTCATGTCCTTGCAACTTTTTGTCTGATTTCTGGACACCTTTCATCAGTCTGGTGGTTTGGTTTTTTTGGTGGGTTTTTTTTTTTTTTGAAAAGCCTAGCTTGGCCTCACACTAAAACTCTTGAATTGCCTTCCAGTAGGCTGTTGACTCTCAGCTGCAGACAGGAAAAGAAGAGACGTGGGAGATAAACTATGCCTAAACAGCACACCGGTGCAAAGACATGGAGTTTGAGTGACGAGATGAAAGATGGAGGATGTACCTTCAATTTTAAATGTTAAACTGTGATTCAAGGATGTTTTCGAATTTTGGTGTGTAACTTAAACATGGACGTTTTATCATTTATTCAACAATCACAGATTGTGAGATGATGCAACTCGGGACTCATGTGCAAGCAGCTAGCTAGATTCAATTAAAAGCACTGAATTAGGGAAATCTGTGATATCAGATGCTTTACAAAGATGCTTCTGGACAGCCTCTCCTCCTCACTATGTCTCATTGCCCAAAACACTGACATTTGGCTTACTTAAAAGCTGCTTTTGAAATTTTGAGAGAACAGTTTTAAAACAGTAACATATTAGGTCTTCTGTAGCAAAATACAGAGTTTAAAGTTGCATTTCAGTCTCTGCAGCCATGGAGTAACTGGGCTTGTAGAACTGTAGCTACTTTGGTTTGTATTTCTGTAACCAAGATTGGAATGTGGCCTTTATCCCACTGAACTGATATTATCATCCAGAATTTTGGAAGCCACAAGACTGGGATGTGAACAATAGCCCAGCACATGTGTATGCATATTTTACCCCTTGGAATCTCTGGGTTTTGTTTCTTTCTTTCCCCAAAGGAGAAATTTCAATTTTATTTTTTAGTAGGCTACACAGTTTTTCCTCTAAACCATCTCAAATAAATTATCTGTAATCAAGAGGAATGTTCCCAATCAATTAGTTACTGCAGCTGTGTGCTTATGTTTCAGATTATTCTCAGTCTGTAGGATGAATTGTGTAATGAAGATTTTAATGACTGAACAGAATGCTTGTATTGAAATAGATGGAAGTATGCCCCTTCTTATTTTGGAGAATTCAGTGTCTATTATGCATAATATTTGATATGAAGTTAGCACCTATGGGAGGGGGGAAGGTGTCCTTTAGACTGAGAGAATGTTAACAATGCTCACATACCCTCTGCACTGATTTTCATTATCACTCAGGAGATTCAAATGAATCACGCAGTCTTTCCAAAGGCCTTTCCATTTTGTTGTAGTCATTAATGAAAAGTTACCCAGTCTTTCTATGTAATATTGATCATCACAATCACAAATTGCATGTCACAGATTCTATGAAAATGCTTCTGCACATTTGTGTGCAAAATTCTGTAACCTGTGACAGCTGAAGCAGTTGATGTCTTCTACCTTATATCAGCAACTTAGATGTTTGCAGACTACTATCTGCATTTTTTTCTTGAGAAGTTCACCAACCAATCTCTGTTGTCAATACAATATGGGATGGAAAAGAAAAACCTGCGATATCAAAATATACTGTGTTCAATTTACCATAAAATGTATACTTTTTTGGTCATGCTAGAAGTTTATATGAAGAAGTGCTGTATTGTTTCCTCTGTCCTCATTGGGTAGGTTTTGTCAGATCCTAAGTTAAGGATGGCAGAGTGCTCTGAAAGTAAACAGAAACATTCAGGTGTGTGATACTTACCCATTTATAATGTTATGGTTATACTGATAACCTCAGATCTCACTGGGTAGAAATGTCCTACTTGGTTCTTTGAAGATTTTTTTTTTATCTGCAGTATATGACACACTTTGCCAATCTGACAGAGCCTCTGGCATAGATATAATCTCTCCTGATCTTTAGCAATGGCATATCTTTTTATATTTTCAAGATGAGGTATTCATGTACTTAATCTATTACCTCTGTTGTTTCTTCTTTTCCCCTTTCTCCTAGCTTATTTTCCCCCCACTTCTTTCCACCTTCCCTACATAAATTTTTTTGCCTTCCTCCTTGCTGTTGAACAGGGCTAAAACACGAGTCATTGAATCAAACTGAGCTTGAAGGTGCTGTGTTTCTTAGCTTATAATAGGAGAAAACCAGTTAAACTGTACTGAGCCGCTTTTGCTATGCTACTAGGTTTATGTGTCAAATGCATTGATACATGATCCATAGCTACTCTGTCTTCGCTTGCTGCCTGATGTACTGCAACAATCTGCAAATGATTTGCATGATTGGAGTGTAATGTTTTCCAGGATTCCAGCACTATTTAACCCATTTTTTCTCTGTAAGTGTGCGTGTGGTGAGTCTGCTATGTATTCCTGTCTGCCTGCGAAACCTAACACTGCAACCTGTCGAAGTATTTCTAGACTGTAACGATGGAACAGGCAGAAGAGGATCCACCACACATACACATGGAAGGAGATGCTATTACACACTGCTTCTGCATCGAAGGCTTAAATCTCACTCCTATATGAATTTGTCAGTGCTATCGGTGTGATTCAAAGCTGTCTGAAAACAGAGGAAGGACTTGCCACACTTCACTCAAGTTCAGCCCAATCTTAGATTTTCAGCAGTTTGTAGTGGTAGTTGTCAGAGGAGAAAGCAAGTCTCCTATGCCTCAGGAGCATTTCACTTTTCCAGTATTGATAGCAAAAACCATTTTTTCCTTCCCCCTAGAAACCTTTATGGTGTATTTTACAAGGTTACTGGAGTAATACCTCATAGGGCCTGTAGATTGTACAGTAATATATATTAATATGAATATATTTAATATTATAGTTTTTTTTAGTAACATACTGCATTAAGAGACCACCTCTAAGAAACCTCAGACACATAATATACTTTTGCAGGCAACCACATCTGTTAAATGTCTCATTTTTGCCAGTAGTTTTGTACCAGTCCCATACAGGTGGCAGAATTGGCTGCTAGCTCAAGTATTAGGTAGTTTTTTGAACAACTTAGAGGGAAAGTAGTTTGAAAAATTGTTGTGCTATCACTACTCACTCTTGCCAAGAGCTTAGATCAGATAATCTTAAGTGTGGAATGAAAACTCTTGCTTAATCTGCAGTGATTGAATGTACTGAAAATGTCCTTCATAAGAACTGCTGAGAGGATCTTTTGGTTTTGGAATTTTTGTTGATTATTCAGTATGATCACACTAAGGAAAAAAAAACCCAACCTTGGAGAGTACGAGAGCAAGGAAATATAAAGCCTAAGTTTGTGGATGACAGGATGATAGAGGCATTGGCACTGAGTTCACCTTTGTTCCAAGCACTGTTTGTCTATTTTACATCAAATGAACAAATTTTTGGAGCAAAACTTAGAACAGAGCTTTCATTTGCTCCCCAGGTGTCCGGACTAGCATCTAGGCTGGAGTCTTGCCACCTTTCTGTTATGATACAGTGACTGTATGTAGAATGGGTATTCCTCCACAGGAATCTTAGCCCCAGTCTAAAAATTGTGAGCTGGGGGCGTGGATTAACTGCCTCACACAAAGACCCGGAACTAAACACTGGTCACCCTTGTGCTGCAGAACATGTAGGTAATGAAGAAGTTTTAAAACTTCTACTTTAAGGAGAATTATGTCTGTTTCATTCAGAGTAGAGAAAGGAATTAATCCTATTTGGGTTTTTGTTTATTCGTGCTGTTTTGGTTCTTTTTGGTTTTGGTTTGTTTTTTTTAAACAAGAGTGATGTTTACTTTCAGGTTTAAATCTGTGAATCTTAGGTGAAAAGATGCATGCAGTAGTATTAGGGGCATAATCCCTAGATACTCTAGAAGACTATCTGTCCTCAGAGAATCCACACAGACATTTTAAGTGTTGATGCAGTCCACTTTCTTACGAAAACTATTAGATCAATGATACAGGAGTGAGATACAGTAGCACGTATTTATGCACAATTTATCTGAATTTGGGTTGATCTTTGTGTGAATGTGCAAATGTTTAACTGCAGGGAATTAACTCAGATCTGTCAGTTCATTAACAAAGAAGTCTGCTAGGCTCCATTAGGACAGTGACGTTTTGGTTCTTCCAGTGCCATTCATCTCTTTTCTTCAATGTATCCTGCCTAGATTTCTAAGTTATTTCTATTTTGAGAAGTGTCCACTAATGAAGAATTGATTGCATTTTCTTAGTTCAGAAAGGAAAGAAGGCTGTGTATACAGAGGCTCAATTGTGAACCTACTGGAGTAATTTTGAACCCAACTACCATTAGAATTCAAATCCTGCCTTAATTATTTATGTATGACTTGAAAAGAAACCTAAAAATAGTCAGAGAAATAGTTTTCTTATCTTTCAGAATGATCTACATAGCTATCTTCTTAATGAGGTAAATTGCCGCATTGATATTATGTATGAGATGTCACTTATCAATAGATAAGTTGGCACATGGATTCAAAAATGTGGTGTGGAAGCATTTCAAGAAGAGCGGAGACTTCAAATTAACTTGTACTGATACAGAAATTGAGGTTGCTTTAATATGTAAATGCATGCCACCGCATATCTTGAGTTGGAAAAAATGTTTCTCCATGAATCTCCCAGAGAATTAGTCACGGTGAAACCATATTACGTGATTGATTTCTGGTAGTAGAAGAAACTCTGTACCTCTTCAGATAATCTTTTAAAATGAAAAACATTAATTCAACAAGAAAATTTCAAATATTGAGGTTTTTAAGGCTAGATTCTCTACTCAGTTTCTCTGAATGCAAATAAAACAGTCATTATGTGACACCAGGCAAGTTTTGGAGGCCTGGTGTAGCCTTTACAAATTGCAGCATCTTTTAGAGTTTTAAATTGACAGTAGCTTCTCTTGTCCTAACAGTCTAGTCTTTTGCAAGATTCTTGCCAGAACACAGACTATTTCATCTCTTTTCTGTTCTTCCCATGCCTTGAGTTGTACCTGATGTGCACCCAGGCACACCTTGCAACAGGGAGCAGTGGGCATATGGTCCTTCTGCTGGCTCTAGCCTTTTTCAGTAAGGTGGCAGAAATGCGCTGTGCAGTGCAAGTGCTGTCTTACAGTGTGGTTGGTCCCTCTTCTCTGTTTTAGTTAGCAGGGTTTTTAAATGACTGTTTATGGGGTACAGTTGTAGGCACTGAACTTGCAGCACCCAGTATTTCCCTAGAGCTCTCCCATCCAAGCACTAACCAAGACCAACCCTGCTGAGCTTCCACAATCTGATGAGACTGAGTGTTTTCAGTGTGGGAAGAGTTCCACTTTGACAAAAGGGAAAAAATAGTTCCGGTGAGGGAGAGGGACCCCTGGCACAGGCTGTCCAGACAGGGTGTGGAGTCGCCTTCTCTGGAGGTTTTCAGAACCCACCTCAGCATGTTCCTGTGGGACCTGGTTGAGGGGAACCTGCTGTGGCAGGGGAGGTGAACTAGATGATCTAGATCTAGAGGTCCCTTCCAATCCTCACCATTCTGTGATTTTATGATTCCCATGGGATTTGTACCTCCTTCAGGGGGGTAGGGAAGTGGGGTGTTATTTGATCATCATTCTGTGTATTCTCGATGTATTTGGCTAGCGAGCAAAAGGCACAACTATTGCTTCCCAGCGATACATAGGCTACATCTATACTGGTAAGTGAAACAGGCCAGGGATGGTTCTCTTGCCCTAGGGCTAAAAAAATCACAGCATGTCCGTATGGCTGAGTTCGTGTTTCCCAAAAGAGGGTGGCCTCATTCAGTCCTTTGGGAGCAGTCCTTGGCCTGTGCTGTCCCCTGAATCATGCCCAGCCATTGTCTGGGAACATGTTAGCTGGCAGGAGCCAAAACTGTGCCAGTGAATGGGCTTACAAAGGAACAGCAAGGATAGGGGCGTGCCAGGGCATGCCTGCGCCCTCCCTCCCTTGCTGCTGCAAACCTAACTGTATTAATATTGATGTTCCCTAAGTTTAGCAACCTTTTTAGATCATGTTTTCAGAATTCCCATCAGACATATAATCAGGGCTAGCATTACAGTTCTATTCATTTTAAAAAACTGTATTAAATGGAAAGCCAACTAACATTACAACAAAACAGAGTGCAAATAATGGGGCACAGCTGTTTTATGCTTTGGAAGGATGCAGTACAAGGCAGAGGTAATACCTGCAGAGGTGGCTTTTTTTTAAACCTAAAAAGAGTAGTGTGTTTTGGTTTTTTTTTTTTCAAGCTATGCTTAAACTGAACTAGTACATGTATATATTGAAATGCAGGTATATGAAGTTCCAGCTGGGGGAAGAAAAGCCCTCCTGAACAGATTGAAGCAAGGAAATGAATCGTTAGGGAATGTCAGTAAATATTCAGATATCCTCACGATTTCTTAAATAAATGCACATTTGTGAAATATCAGATTGCATATTCCAAACATGGCTTTAACTCTGTCCCTGTATCCATTCCCAGTCTTATTCTGCAGACCAGAAAACCCCTACAGTCAGTAACTCTACATCAAATAAATTCTGAGTATGAGTTACAACCATCACACAATATGGTTATGTTGGAATATTTTTACTATTTAATAACAGACAAAGTGGATATTTTATTTTAGAATCAAAGTGCTGTTATGTGGATTTATGGTTTATAAGGTTGGCAGTGTTTCTGAGTACTTTCTTTTCCAAAGTACATAAATATAAAGTGGTAAAAGTTTTGTTTTTAGCTTATAAATGTAGTTAATCATCTGTTCAAACAATAAAAAATTGTATTTATTAGAGGCCAAGAAATGTTAGGGGGTTTTGGCTTTTCTTTTTTACAAGAGGCTCATTTAAGTCAACTGGATGAAATGAATACACAGTGAACATCACAATGGTTTAGAGGGGATCATGGCACACCAGTTGATCGTGGGGAACTTCAGTCATTAATCCATTAAAGTAGTTACTGCCTCCAAGTCTTATTTAAAGGTCATGGTCTTTTTTTAAGGATTTTGTTGATGAGGAAAAGAACTGTTCACATTTGATCCATCCAGCACATGAACGGATGTGCACTCCCTGACTAGCCTGCTGAAGTATATTCTCTGCTTGGAATTTGCAGTGCTGAGCAGTGGGTGGGCAATAACGTGCAAGAGCTCTTGTGGGCTACACGAGGATTTGTATTGATCGTTCTGTTCTTACATCCTGTTTTTTATCGTGGTTACAATACATGCAAACATGTCAGGCAATTAGACATGTGAAGACCTGGTTCTGCTTGATTGTTTGACTTCCTGCAACTAATAATGAGATTTTTGAAAGATTTAGTGCTATGCCATTGAATATAAAAGAAGATTGGAGGCCTGTATGTGCAATGGAGTTAGGTGTGGTAGATTAAATTTGTCCTGGCGTCGTTATTGAAACCTCCCTGTAGGCACTATCAGCTGTAATCCACACTGTTGCCAGAAATAACACTGCCGTGTCAAAAACATGGGTGTTTTAAGGGTATAGCTGGGGGACTTGAGGTGTTTACTTATTTGTTTGAATTAATAAAGACCCACAAAATTATTTTTCTTTCCCGGGCTGTTGAATTCTGTCATTTTTATTCTTTGTAATATTCTTCATAAACACTGCTGGCATCGAAATTGCACGTAACAACTTAGGAAAAAGCTAACTGTCATTGTGGCACATTGAAAATACCTGCTTATGTGCACAGTAGTGGCCTAAAAGGAAATAAATTCCCAGCAGGGCTCAGAGGAGAGGAAAGAAAAGATACAGCTCAAACCATTGTGTCGGCGTTATGCCTGCACTTTGAAGTGTGTGTTCTCCTTCAGTTGCTAAATTCCTTTTTCTATTCTTTTTTCATGATAATAAGGACTAGAAATGACCAACAAAAGTTATAAATTATGCACAAGCTATGACCATCAGATACTGCAATAATGATCCTAGGAAAAGGGCAAGTTTGGATTCTCTGAAAGGTTCGGGATATACAATGATTTTTAAATTCTTGGAACAGTCCAGTTCTTCACATTATTTACTACCTCTTTCCAGTAAGATAGTGGCTGTGAGAATAAAGCAAGTTGAAATCAGCACGTACTTGACCTCTATGGCACTGATTTCTCCTGCACTTAGGGACAAGCCCGCAGGTGCTGGACACCGCTCGATGAACAAGTGACCCTGAGATAAGACTAGGACAGTGTTACCAGGAAGGAGCAGCAATCTAAAAATTTCTGTGCCCTATGGTTAATACTTTAAGGGATTGCCCTGTTGGAAGCTTCAGTCCGTGCTTCACAATGTCATTTAACCATGAACTGTAACTGTATAAAATTAAAAAGATCGTTTGTTATCTTAAATAAGATCATGTAAATTCGCCTAAAGAATTCACTTCTGGGTATTTCCAAAAAGCAGCCTTGCGGGACCAATCCTTTCTGACAGTTTATTGGTCCTATCATTGCATTGATTGATTCTAAGAATGGCAGGAACCAGTAGGTTTCCTAAATTGTTACAATAATAGTATTAATAAACAGATCATTAGAAGTGAAGGAATTGTAATACTTGCAAATGCACTTTAGTTTGTGCTGCTTACTTTTTGAGTTTCTCTTTTTGAACAAATTGCAATTCACCAGTCAATTTCATTGTGGTTTATAGACCATTTCTGCATGCGGGTTTCTGTGTTGAATGTTACTGTGCTGCATTGCCTGCGATACAGATACTACTCATAATTTTTTGCATGTCTTTCCTTCAGAACGTGGAAATCAGCACTAAGACCTTAGGTTTAACTTTAGAAAAAGCTGTTTTTAGTTTAAAGGAATCTTACAGTGTCACTTCCAGTCTCTCCTGTGAAAGTTAAATTTCTTTTCTCTTGCTTCCTTTTATGTTCAAAAACTTCAATAATTTATTACTGCAAAGGAATGTGTACTGAATCCAGTAACTAACAGAGGATGTGGAAAGATTTATTGGGAGAAACATTAAGAGCATTCCTGGCCAGGTGTATTTTATTTCTTTTTTGTGAAATGGGAAAAAAAATACACACCTCTAGCCAACTTCAGATATGGCTGGAAGCCCAAATGGAAAACAGTGCCTGTAATTGTGAAGTACTTCTTGAGACAAACTGAACAAAAAACTGTGAGGGGTGCAAAGAAATTGGGACTGCTGAATGTGTTGCTAAATCTTGAAAGCAACTGCAGTGTTTGCCGTCTGAGTGGTTGCATGCACATGACATCTGGTCTGCCTGTACATTATACAGCAATCTATACCCATGGGAAATGAGGGAGTGAAACCCCTACCACATCAGAGTAGTGATTCCGAGTTCCTCTTTGCACCCTCAGTCCGTGACAAACAGTACTGAAGGAGCAGGCCCTGAGCACACTTCTGCACACCTTGCTTAACTGAAAGGGAGGTGTCACGCATTAAACAGCAATACGCAGCTGTGGTGAACATTTTTACCCCATGAAAACTTTTTTAGAATTCTTCTAAAAGGTCTGTCTCCATTATTCTATAAGCCTTCTTAAGTATTGAAAGGCCACAGTAAGGTCTCCCCAGAGCCTTCCTTCTGCAGCCTAGGCACTCCCAGCACTCTCAGCCTTTCCTGGTCAGAGGGCAGGAGCACCTCTCCTATATTTGTGTCTCTCTTCTGGACCTGATTCAACATTAAGAGTGTTCCAGGAACACTTTTCTCAATGTTTCCTTTAACCTCAACATTTAGTCTCCAGCTCCCTCCTGTGCTGGCTGAATAGGTAGATCCCTTCAGCAGTAACCTTGTTCCTTAAAAGGTGGTCTTTAACGTTATGTTTCTATGTACATTGGTGAAACTGTTTCCTCTTTCCCCATTATTCCAAGTTTTCTAAACACTGTCTACAAATTCTTCCTTAGTGCAGCATTATAGGGAAATAGTGGCGAAAAGATGCACATCTGAACTGCTCCATTCTCCTGCCCCAGGCAGGAACCCCTACCTGCATCTAATGACGATTTTCCTTGATCTATCCAATAATCTTTTCCATGGTATAGCAGTCCTTACTCTTAAAACAACTTTTCTGGTTTTTTAATATCCCAGATTAAGTTCCCTTAAGGCCGTTGCTTCCAGTTTTATCCATCATTGCTATGGAGAAGAGCTCTTGCTTTCTCTTTGTAGCTCCCCTTCTGAATTTGAAACTCTTCTAGAATTTTCCTAGTGTATTCTTTTTCTCTGCAGCTTCTCAGAAATTGTTCCCTCCCGTTTCTCTCTCCAGGTACGTGTCTGTGCCTGGCTACACCTATTGGTATTTTTTTCAGCACTCAAAGGAGTACGTTACTGGTAGCAAGAGGCCAAACTTCTATAGTCAATACGATTAAGAAAACTTGGCAGTTAGACAAAGGAGTCCCAGATGTG